>NW_016829846.1:498461-517703 GCF_001698545.2 Rhinopithecus bieti | reverse complement strand
CCCCGCCCTTCGCAAAAAAAAAAAAAAAATCCTTCAAATGCCAGCTGCATTATTTTAGAATTATGTGAATGTGAATACCTGTAAAATGAGGAAAACAATAGGATCTACCTCTTTGGGTTCTTACAAAGATTAAACAAGAAGTAGGTAAAGTACTTAGCACAGTGCTTGTGCTTAATAAATGCCGGCGATCATCATGATTTTTTATTAATATTGAAAGTGACAATTCACAATGAATACCTTGGTAAGTTCTTTGGGTGTGTGTCTTCAGAATGCTCCTCTTAAAATGTGAATGTCCCTAGATAATGTAGACATTAAAGCACCTGATCGTTAACGTTCCATCTCTGATTGCCATGAGCATTTGGCTGAGGGCAGGATACTTAGGAAATGGGATCCACGACAAGTAAAGTAGGAGCCAAGAGATAATAGAGCAGTGCATGGAACAGTGTATTGAAAGGCACACAACAGCAAGACTTCTTGAGGAAACTTTGAATAGCTGGGGACGGGGAAGAGTGGCTGACAGTGTAAGCAACTGGAAAGGGCAGCCAGGAGTAGGAGGCAGACTGTTAAAGACAATCTACCTCCTTCAAAGTTCCCCTTTGGACAGCCCCAGGGGAGGGCTCCAGGGCTACACCAGGCCACAAGGGGATCTGCCAGGGTTCGCGTTGCATGAAGTCCAGGGGGTGAACACTCAGGTGCCCATAGTGAATGCCTGGAGGGGCCCCCCACTGGCAATTAGCACAATGAATTTGGGCCCAAAAGTGGCTTTGTCTTCAGGGTGACTCCTATTTGGCAAATATCCTGACTATGGCACATCATGCACCAGCTCATCCCAGGGACACGGTCCTTTATTAGTGGAGGTCTGCTATGTTGTTTCTCAAGGCGCCCTAGGCCCCTCAGGAAGCGGTTTTATGTTATCTGGGTGGCGCAGCCCGGGTCCCGTGCCCAGAGAGGACGGAGACCTTTGCAACTGAATTAAACAGAAGAAACAAAAGCAGTAAGTTCGGGTCCGTGGGTACGGCGGACCAGCCAATGGGGCCCGGCCGCTCCCCGGCGGAGTGGTACTATGATGACAGTAGCCAACCAGCGCGCTCTATGCAAATGAGCTACTGTATCCCGCACCAGCCGCTTCAGTGTCGTCTGGTTGTTATAGTGATAAACTGAGGCCTTGCCTCTTGCCTTCTGACAGAGAGAGAGAGAAAGGGGCGGGGGGGGGAACCTCTTTACTTCCCCCAGGGAAGACAGAAAAAAGGGGAGAAGAAGCGGGGATGGGTGGAGGGTGGCGGGGAGAAAATACGTGACAAAGAAAACATTCTCTGCCTGGGAGGAGACTCTCTGAGGGTGTAGAGCTAGAGGGAGCATTCACTGGCCATGCCAGTAGTTACCACTGATGCTGAGTCAGAAACAGGTATCCCAAAATCCCTTTCCAATGAGCCTCCCTCAGAAACCATGGAGGAAATAGAGCACACATGCCCACAGCCTCGACTGGTAAGTAAAGACAAAGGATGGAAATGTATGCGTGGCTATGGCATAAAAGAGTTCCTTATGCGCCCGCAGCCAGCGAGGAAAACGATGCCTAGAGGATTTTCATGTAAATGAGAAGAGCGCTACCGCCTAATCCTTCTCAGCTGTTTATACTTAGCTTCTATACCGGGCGCTGCTCTCAGTTTACAAAGCGTTATTGTATTGGCTGGGTAGGAAACGGGCTGCTTGGGATATGCTGTGTTTTTGTGCTTCGGGAGGAGGGGAGGGCCTTTTCCTTTTAGGTGTGTTCTTGTCTGAAGGTAAAAAAATCCTACAGTGCAATTTTAAAATGGTATTCTCTTCACCAAGCTCGGGACGAGTCCCTTGTTAAGTTTTAAATTCTAGCTAAGGAATGATTCGTTCCTCAACTGATTTTGGTGCCTAATGCCAATTTGGGGGAAAAAAATGGAAACGACATGGAAGCAAAACTTCCCCATCCGTTTGAAAATGTTCAAAATAAATAAATAAATACATAGGAGTCCCTCAATGATTTACTTAGAAATAATACGCATTTAAAATGAATTGTAAAACATTTCCAGAGTGTGCTGTGAGGGTTTCTCTTCAGGTAGTGGAAACCTGGGGACACTACATTTATTTAGAAAGGGGCTGCATGCCTTTAAGAATGAAAGTGTGGAAACGGGGTACTGAGAGCGTCCTTCCGCCTCCATAACTGCACCGTAACTGCTCTCCCAAATTTGGTCGTTTCTCTACCACTGGTCATGATCTTTTAGGTAGATGTGAAACTTCGTTCCCAACCACCGCAGCATGTGTCCTCAAGGAATCAAAAACACGCATGGGTGGTGGGTTTTCTGTGGTCCGAAGTCTTGTGGAACTTGGGGACACCTCTCTTTGAGCCCCCCAATCCAAAAGACACACTAAAGCTATCCTTTCCTTTAGCGACTTCCCTCAAGTTAAGAGGTGGAATATTTTGATTGGCTGTGGAGTTTGACCCTGGGAAGAGTTTTTTTAAAAAGGATTTTGTGATGTAGCATTTTCTCTGAACCTGCAAAATTAGGGCTCACAGTTGAGAAGGCCAACCCACCATAAAACTGTTATTTCTTAATACGAGTTAATAAGCGTTCAAAGGAGGCTTAGAACAACTTCCTAAAAAGCACAAATACAGAGGAAGTTATATTAGAGCCCTGTGGACTTTTTTTCCCCTATGCTTCTATTTTTAAAAATATTTTCTCTTAGGACAGTTTAATAGTAACTGTGCCCTAACACTTTAGCCACTTACTGAATGACATACACAATGTAGTGTCTATGTTCTCATGAGACACAAACCATCCCAATAAGTTTGTTACTAAGGGATTCCTTTGAGTCACTAAACAACTCATGGGTTTAGCATAAAGAAAAATGACCACTGAAAGCATATTACAAGATCATCATATGCACATATACATATATATACATAAATACAGAGAGAGAGACTCACTCTGTTGTCCAGGCTGGCCTCAAACTTGAACTCCTGGACTCAAGTGATCCTCCTGCCTCAGCCTCCCAAGTACCTGGGATTACAGGCTTGTGCCACAGCACTATATATGTGTGTGTGTATGTGTGTGTGTGCATGCGTGTGCCCATGCTCACCCAAAAATATATTTTTTAAAGTAACCGCAATCTTCAAATTTGCATCACATACCTTCCTGACAGAGGTAAAGGGCAGAGGAGAGAAAGACAGCATCCAGCTCCAGTTTGTGCATCATTTCAGTCTCTTTTGTCTACTAGTTTTCCTTCCATTTTTACCTCTTAGCTATGCTGCTTCTTGGTTGCTAATGCCTGAGGGAAATGGGCAGAGAAATTTAAGGGAAAGAAGAAAGTTCAAGTTACTTTTTTTTTAAGATGGAGTCTCACTCTGTCCTCCAGGCTAGAGTACAGTGGCCCGATCTTGGCTCACCACAACCTCCACCTCCCAGGTTCAAGCGATTCTCCTGCCTCAGCCTCCTGAGTAGCTGGGATTACAGGTGGGCAGCACCATGCCTGGCTAATTTTTTTTGTATTTTTGGTATAGATGGGGTTTTGCCATGTTGGCCAGGCTGGTCTCGAACTCCTGCCCTCAGGTGTACCTACCTTGGCCTCCCAAAGTATTAGGATTACAGGTGTGAGCCACTGCGCCTGGCCAAGTTACTTTCCACTTTCACTTGTGACAGCTCATTCCAGATGGTAACTCACAAGAACCACGCTAAGCTGGCAATGTGCTCTACAGCCTCACCTCCTACCCATTGTAGAAATAAGGAAACTGAGGTTCAGAGAGAGTAAGTGACTTGCCCAAGGGTCACACTGCTTTGAAGAGGGGAGAGCTAGGATTTGAACCCAGAGTTCTACACCTGAAAAGTGGAAGATTTTTCTTCTATAACAAACTCGTAAATGAGATACATTCCCTTCCCATCTTTTTGGCAGTTCTGGTTTGTCTCTCTCTCTGTGTGTGTGTGTGTGTGTGTGTGTGTATCATACACATGCATAGGTATGATAGGGATGTACAGAAGTTGAACTGTTGAAACACCTGCTTTGATTTACTTATGATACAAAATTTTCCATGTTGTTCATCATTATCATGGGCTACTGAAATTTGACTGTTTAAATAGGGGCTTGCAACCAATTTATAAAACACTACTAAAATTTTTAAAGTCCCTTCTCTTATAAGCTAACTTTGATCACTGTAGGGTTATATTCTAAATTTAGATTTATACTTCATAGCCTAACTTTACTTTGCTAATGATCTTACTTTAATAATGAAGGCACATGCTAACTACTTAATAAAAAAGTTTGTTGATGAAGAGAGTGAGCAGCAAGTGAAAACATGAAATTAACATTTCTTTCTGGTTTTTAGTAGTTTCTGTTGATCTTGTAGCTTTGCTAATGTCTTCATATTTCAAATTGTATAAATTCTGCATTTCTCCCAGCACCCAGGCATATAGCTCCAAATTGCATGTGGGTCACTGACACCACAGCCATCATCAGAGTGTGGCTACTGAGTTGCTTAACTAACTATGGAAAGTGTATGAAATGTTTGCAGGGGGCCTGTTTAGGATTGAAGCTCCACACTTGGATTCTCCTTCAGAGGTCAGGCTCCTTCTCCCAGTTGCTGAAATGAAGTGGGGAGCTGGCATACGTGAGTGAATAAACAGGACTTTAAAGCAGTCTAAATTTTAGATCCCTGCAAGTAACAAATTGATAATAATATTGCGGATATGATTGAATTATATTTCAGGGGAAGTTTTCTGACAGGAATACTTGTAGTTTCTGTACCTGCCTTATTCTTCATTAGAGGAACATATAAGAAAGGAGACGATTAAATAGAATGCAATAACTCTGATAAAGAAATTAGAAAAGAAATAACAAAAACATTACCTAGGTTTTATGATAGAGCCTGTACTTTAGGAATGTAATCTTACTACCCTTACCATTTTACCATGATGCTCTGATTTGAGATGCTTTTGAGAACTCTTTACATTGTTACAATGTTTACTCTTGATTCTTGACTTGTTTTCTGTTCTTTACTATTTTCCTAATTAAACACGATGCAAGGTGACTCATAAGCTTGACTGTCAAGATGAGAAACTGAGTGACCTTGGGTGATATGATGTAATAGCCCTTCTTGGAAACCTAACCCCTGAGATACAAGGACTCCTCTGAGCAAGGACTGTGTCCTCATATCTTCCTAGCCCTCAGATTATGCCTAGAAAGATCCTCTGGGCTCAGCAGGTGTCCCAGAAGCCCTTTCTAACAAGGCCCAGCCACCCTGAAAGTTGTCTGCTTGAGGATTTGGTTAATGACCTTGGTCAAGTTCTTCTAGAGGTGCATTCTGTTGTCAGAAGGAATTGTAATTCTAGCCTGCAATAGTCACTTCCATGAAGATGGATATACTATGGATCAACTGAGAAGGCCTTGGAAATAAAAAAGGGCTAGTTCGATATGCCACATTAGCAGGAGGAGTTCATTTCGGGTTTTACTTCAAAGCGGAGCAGTGCCAAGAGACTGCTGTCTTGCAGAAGGTTCATTATGTCAGTTTGGAGGTAGCATGCTCATCTGCTAGTGTTCAGAAAGATGATCAGATTTCCAGAGACATCAATGGCTTCCTTTGCTAATATTGCCATCTATTTAGCCACCCAGAACAGCATACATTTTAAAGTGAAACACTCTTAATGTGCTATATTGGCGAAAATAAACAAACATGAGCTTCCTTGGGCATTTACTATGGTCAACTGGAATTCTGCCTAAGGTTATTATTAGATATCTTCCTGCTGGTCTCTATCCAAATGCAACATCCATGTCTTGCAAATTGATACTAGTCAGGTGTATTTAGCATGGAATCAATCAATTAGTTTATTTGATTCTTTTAGGTTTGTTCTCTCACTACCCCTCCAACCCCTATTTGCCTAATGCTAAACCCTTATGGAAGAAATAAATCTAAATCAAATATGATAGGTAGTTTCTGTGTTTTATTTTGGTGATTTAGCATATAGAAATCAAAAGAGTGCATGTATATCTCCTCAATTAGGCAGTGAGGAAGATTTAAAGTATTTAGCAATGCAGAGCTTTGGAAGATAACTGAGAGAAAACTGAGTCTCCTACCAATCTTTACCAACCCCTACCATCCCCTTACCCATGGGATCCACAGTCAGCCAGGTGGTTAACCACTTCCAGACACAGCAACCACTTCCAGACACACTGCTGTGGAGAGAAATAAAAGAAGTGAATCCAAAGCCCTTGCCCCTAAAGGGGCATTTCCATTTAATAGAAGGTAGTAGTTTGGTTTGTGGAAGCATGCTAGGATGCTGAAATCCCTTAAGAGAGCTTTTTTGTAAGTTTGACTTTAACATATTAGACTTTCTTAAAAGCTGTATTTTATCCATTGAGCAGAAGTACTTCTCAGCAGGGAGGACTCTGTCAACCCAATCCCAAAGTTAAGACAAGTCCCTGCATTTGAATAAAAGGTTTCACTTGCTGACCCCAAAACATATTTNGAGGAAGATTTAAAGTATTTAGCAATGCAGAGCTTTGGAAGATAACTGAGAGAAAACTGAGTCTCCTACCAATCTTTACCAACCCCTACCATCCCCCTTACCCATGGGATCCACAGTCAGCCAGGTGGTTAACCACTTCCAGACACAGCAACCACTTCCAGACACACTGCTGTGGAGAGAAATAAAAGAAGTGAATCCAAAGCCCTTGCCCCTAAAGGGGCATTTCCATTTAATAGAAGGTAGTAGTTTGGTTTGTGGAAGCATGCTAGGATGCTGAAATCCCTTAAGAGAGCTTTTTTGTAAGTTTGACTTTAACATATTAGACTTTCTTAAAAGCTGTATTTTATCCATTGAGCAGAAGTACTTCTCAGCAGGGAGGACTCTGTCAACCCAATCCCAAAGTTAAGACAAGTCCCTGCATTTGAATAAAAGGTTTCACTTGCTGACCCCAAAACATATTTTGGGACATGGAAAGGATCAATCTATTTTTGAGTGGATCTTAAGCCCCCATTGTGGGTGGCACATACTGGCCTAGAACACTACAACAGCTCTGTCCAGCAGAAATACAGCATGAGCCACATGTGTAATTGAAAATTTTCAAGTGGCCACAGTTTTAAAAGTTAAAAAAAGGTGAAATTAATTTTGTATCCAAAATATTATCATGTCAGCAGGCAATATAAAAATTATTAGTGAGATCTTACATTATTTTCTTCATACTAAGTCTGAAATCCAATGTGTATATTGTATTTGCAACACATCTCAATTTGGACTAGCTAATTTCAAGTGCTCAATGGCTACATGTGGCTTTACAGGGAGCTTAGACACTTACCCAGCGCTGTTAGGATCAGTTCTGAGGACCTACAGTGATAAATAGTTTTCACATTGCACAGTTCACATATACATATATGTAGTCATAACTAAAACCAAACATCACTTTTCCTTACTTCATGTTTTGCACTCTTATACTTTCTATGCTATCCTTTCTTATTCTATTTCAGTTAAGAGACTATTGCAGTAATCTAGATGAGAGTTAATAAGTTTGAAGTTATAGAAGGACAGTGGGAAAGGAGAGAACTAGATAGATATGGGAAACACTAAGGAGGTAAATGCCCTAGGATTTGATAACTAAGTCTGAGCATGGGGCAGGTTCAATGAAAGATCAAGGGACCAGGCGCAGTGGCTCATGCCTGTAATCCCAACACTTTGGGAGGTGAGGCAGGCGGATCACTTGAGGTCAGGAGTTCGAGACCAGCTTGGCCAACATGGCAAAAACCTGTCTCTACTAAAAATACAAAAAAATAGCTGGGCGTGGTAGTGTGCTCCTGTAATCCCAGCTACGCGGGAGGCTGAGGCAGGAGAATCGCTTGAACCTGGGAGGCGGAGGTTGCAGTGAGCTGAGATTGTGCCACTGCACTCCAGCCTGGGTGACAGAGCGAGACTCCATCTCAAAAAAAAAAAAAAAAAAAAAAAACAAAACCATCAAGGAAGACACAGTTGGTTTTCTGGCTCCAGCTAGTGAGTGTCATCACTGAGATGGGTGCGCCAGGGAAGTAGAGTTTGTGAGAATTATGTCTGAGGTGCCATGGGGACTTCCACTTGGAGATGTCTAGTTCATGTTTGGTTGGGGAATTCAGGAGAGAGTTCTGAGCTGGAGATATAGATCTGGGAAATAGCATGGAGGAGATGGAAGTGAAATTGAGGCAGTGAAATGAATGAGAGTGAAATTGAGTTAGTTTTTGGACTGAGAAGGAAGTGAATGGAAATGGTTACCTAGGAAGAGTGCCTCAGGATAATCCCACTACAGGGCTAATTCTAGAAAGTAACTGACCCTGAGCTATCCTATCAGGCTCTTAGAGGGAGAAAATAGAGGAGCTGTAATTAAAGCTATTAGAATCTTCCTTCTATTCATCTGTCTCTACATGAAATCTGGTTAAGCTAATCTACTTCATCCCAGAATCTTCCCAGGCTGGAACCCTGAGAAAGACGACTTAAAGGGCCAATAGAAGAAGGATCATGAAAAGAAGACAGAGGAGTATTTCTCAAATAGTTGGGAGATCAAGGGACCAAGGGCAGTGTAAGTTTCATGGAGGGAATGTCCAATAGAACCAAATGCAGTAGAGAGATCAAATGAGGTAAGAAGGAAAAATTTCCTTTGGATTTAGAAAGAAGAGGTCAATGATGATGTTTCAGTGAAGTGGTGGGAGCGGAGGCTGGATGGCATTAGATTGAGGAGCCTCTAGGTGGTAGGGAAGAGGAAACTTGACTGAGCGAGGAAGCAGATAGAACGTATAGTACCCAGAGGTGGACAAATCAGGCCTTAGGGTTACTAGAGACTAGGTTTTCCCCTTCCTTCTTTTGTAACTTTCATCTTCCCTCCCTTCATCTTTTTTTCCTTGCATTTTTCATTCCTTTCACCCACCCAAGATGTCAAATCTTTTGGTTGGCTCATTCTTTTAAGATGATAGCAACTTGTGCCTAAATATAAATGGGAAAGAGCCAGTGGGAGAGGGAAAGGGTGATGGTGATGGGGACAACTGATGAAGGGAATGTCTCTTAGGCTGGACAGGTTGGACTCCAGTGCACAAGTGGAAGGATTGGCTTCAGGGAGAAAAAAAGACACCTCTCCCACTGTGGTGGTGAGGAAGCTGGCAAGGATGGTTTGGGTAAGAATAAGTTATAAGAGGAAGGGTACTGAAAGTTGAAGGCCTCTCCATCTGATAGCCTTTGTTTTTCATCTGTGAAGGTGGAAGCAAAATCATGGTGGTTTATTTCTGGCTAGTGCAGAAGTATAATTCTGGGATATCCTGGGTAGTTGAGTCCAGCCCCAGGATATGTCCTCTCCTGAGGCCTCCAGGCTGTGAGTAGGGAGAAGTGGAAAGGCTGGGATTGTTCCTGATGAGGGCAAATGGATCTGCTTCCCTGTGGCCTCTGGGGCTCCAAACCAATGCCCATCAAGCCAAATCTAGATCTGGCCAGGGAGAACTAAACTAGCCCACAGTGAAAGGACAGGGGACTGGCAAGACAAATATGCTGAAGCTTGATCTCGACTTGCTGGAGCCCATAGTCTTGTTCCAGTGTCAGTTTTGCCATTGAATTATTGTGTGCACTTGAGCAAATCACTTTCCTCTCTGGATTCCATTCTGTCCCCCACAATGGATTGGATAGATCCTTAGACTGTGATTCTAGCTTTCATTGCCTTGGAACTTGGTCTACTGCAGTATGTTCTGTTTGAGCTCATGCTCCTATCAAAAGTCTGGGCTACCCCATTCCTTACCCACTGTTGGTTTTATCCATTTGGGGTAAAAACAGGTTGCATGATCTTATGGTAAGACACACTGGCTAAATATGAATAACAAATGTTCACAAGCACTTTGAAATTTTACATTGATGTTGTACAAACCACTTCAGCTGTCTTCTGTTTTATTTTTCAGATGCTTCCTCAGAAAGGTTGAATGTATTCCAAATAATATATGGAATGTTCTATTCATTGTTTAGAGAAACCTGTGTTGAATCTCTTCTTAACGTGAACAGTAGCCTCCTAATTTATCTATTTCATGCTACAGAAGTTTGAAACATTGGACCTTCTTTGAGGCATGGCAGTATGGGCTTGAAGTATAGGGGCCTTTTTTTTTTTTTTTTTTTGAGACAGAGTCTCGCTCTGTCGCCCAGGCTGGAGTGCAGTGGCCAGATCTTGGCTCACTGCGAGCTCCGCCTCCCAGGTTTACACCATTCTCCTGCCTCAGCCTCCCGAGTAGCTGGGACTACAGGCACCCGCCACCTTGCCCAGCTAGTTTTTTTTGTATTTTTTTAGTAGAGACAGGGTTTCACCATGTTAGCCAGGATGGTCTCCATCTCCTGACCTCGTGATCCACCCGTCTCGGCCTCCCAAACTGCTGGGATTACAGGCTTGATATAGGGGGCTTTCTTAACCAATGCTATCCATCTAAGCTTGCTACTTAGGGTTCAAGTCCAGCAATGGGTTAGGCCATAGTACCAAAGCTCTTGCATCTTTAGTTGGTGCCCCACACAAAGCATTTTAGTGACCCTAAGGGAAATGAATGCAGGAAAAGAGTTACTCCATCAGATCACTGGGGGGAAGAATGGAAAGGAAAAAAGCAAGGAAGGTAGAAACAAACTAAGTCATTGCAAGCTAGGCCTATTTTCTTCCAATAATCTCACAGGTAACAGCCTCTACCTTGCTAGGATCTGATTACCCGTTGCTGGCCTCAGACCATAGCATTATTGTTTTAACATTCCTACCTTCCTCTTTATCCCAGCATGAACCTGGTTGTATGGGAGGCTGGGAAGCTGACCTTGCTTGGGGATAAAGAGACAGTTTAGCACTCAATGATCTTGAAGTCAGACTTGAAAACACAGTGATTAGAAAATAAAGCAGTGAGCCCTGGTAGTGTGCGCCTGTGTAATAATGTGCAGGGCCACATGGGGCTAGCCTTTTGAGCAGAATTCATTTTCATATAATCTCCTCCCTCCCGCCAAAGTCTTTGACTTGGTGTTTTTGTTTTCTACTCGGTAATTCATGCATGCTGAACCTGACATCAGTGTAAAAGGACGCTGAGGGTTATTTAAGCTGTCATTTAAGAAAAATAACAACAACGATAATAGGTTAATAGAAACATCATGAATGATGTGTACAGCCTATTGCCAACCAAATGATGTTGAAAGCCCATTCCTGGTACATGCAGGCTTCTGTGTTTCATCTCTAGTGTGCCTAATATTGACTGTAGGCACAGTCACATAATAATAAATTCTATTGTACCTCCAAATTGTTTAGTTATAAGGTAATTGTTCTATATGGGATTCGAGGCTAGTGGTCTCACTCCTTTTTCTCCATGGGCAAGTCAGGGAATTGAACAACCATTCACAGTGCACACTGTATTGGGCACTGTGTTGAATGCTCTATACGTATTATCTCATTTAATCAGGCTGCAGAACCATGAAATGAGCATTACTATTCCTCATGTTATGAGTAAGGAAATAAAGAATCAAGTAATTTCCCAAAGATCCAAATACATACATATATGTATGTGTGTGTGTGTGTGTGTGTGTGTGTATATATATATATATATTTTTTTTTTGAGATGGAGTCTTGCTCTGTCACCCAGGCTGGGTGCAGTGGCATGATCTCAGCTCATTGCAACCTCTGCCTCCCAGGTTCAAGCGATTCTTCTGCCTCAGCCTCCCCAGTAGCTGGGATTACAGGTGCACACCACCACGCCTGGCTAATTTTTGTATTTTTTTTTTAGTAGAGACGAGGTTTTACCATGTTGGCCAGGATGGTCTAGAACTCCTGACCTCAAGTGACCCTCCCGCTTCGGCCCCCCAAAGTGCTGTGATTTCGGGCGTGAGCCACTGTGCCCAGCCCCAAAGGTCAAATATTAACTGATTAAGCTGGGAGTTAAAATTAGGTTTGTCTGACTTCTAAAGCCCCTATTTCCATGACACACAGTTCTCAAACTTCAGTGAGCAGAGAATTGCCTGCTCAAGCTTCCAGGTGATTCGGAAGCAAGATGTGCCTAGATGCACTTTGAGAGATGCTTTATTTAGCCCTCCCAGTCATATCTTCTGTATTTGGGAACAGGAATAGAAATAAATCAGATATCTATGTTCTTTGTAGTAAAACTAGAAATTCAATGTGAATATTTTGACCCAGCAGTTCCATTCCTAAGAAATTTGTACATATGGCCACCAAAAAAGCTAGTATTAGGATGTTCTTAGCAGTGTTTTTAGTAATAACCCCAAACTGGAAACAACCCAAATGCCCAACAGAAGCAGAATGGATAAAAACATTGTGGTACACTCACACAATTTAATGCTGGATAGCAGTGAGATTGAAGAATCTACAACCACCTGCAGGAATATGGATGAATCTCACAAATGTCACATTGAATGAAAGAAGCCAGATACAAAATAATATGTACCACATGATTTCATTTCTATAAAATATAAAATAAAAAAGGCAAAGCTCATCTTTGATGTTAGAAATCAGTGTAGTGGCAGGAGCATGGATGGACACTGGAAGTGTTAGGTTACTTGATGTGTGGCTGTGTGTACTTAGCTTGTGAAAGTCCACTGAGCTGCACTTAGGATATGTGTACTTTTCTTTTCTTTTTCTTTTCTTTTCTTTTTTTTTTTTTTGAGACGGATTCTCGCTCTGTCACCCAGGCTGGAGTGCAGTGGTGTGATCTCGGCTGACTGCAACCTCCGCCTCCCAGTTTCAAGCGATTCTCCCGCCTCAGCCTCCTGAGTAGCTGGGATTACAGGCGTGTGCCACCACACCCAGCTGANGGCTGGAGTGCAGTGGTGTGATCTCGGCTGACTGCAACCTCCGCCTCCCAGTTTCAAGCGATTCTCCCGCCTCAGCCTCCTGAGTAGCTGGGATTACAGGCGTGTGCCACCACACCCAGCTGATTTTCATATTTTTAGTAGAGACCAGGTTTCACCATGTTGGCCAGGCTGGTCTTGAACTCGTGACCTCAGGTGATCCACCTGCCTCGGCCTCCCAAAGTGCTGGAATTACAGGCATGAGCCACCATGCCCAGCCGATATGTGTACTTTTCTGTATGTCTATTATTCTTTAGTACAAAGTTTAAAAATATTGTTATTCACAATAATCAAGAAAGGGAAACTCTACAATGTATTTCCCATTTCCAAATAATTCTGGTGATCTAATAAACTCTAAGGAATGGCATCAGATCCTTCTTACAATTATAGCTCTTGGCTGCTAACAGAGCTTCAAAGTGCTCAGGCCTTCCAGGGGCCAGTATATCCAGCCCCACAGAGAGCCTAGGTGAGCCCTTGAACAAAACACCTTATGCTTAGGACCACTCCAGCCCTAGTCAGGTAATCTGTGAATTAAAATCCACGGCCCCCAATTGTATACTATGCCTGGCCTCACAGTCAGACAGGTTGTGGGCTGAGGAAATGGATGGCATTGGTTAGGCAGCAAGAGTACCTCAGAATAATTCTGCTACAGAGTGAATTCTAGAAAATAGCTGACCCAGAGCCTTTGCATCAGGGTTTGGGAGGGTGAAAAATAGAACAGCTGTAATTAAAGCTTTTAGAATCCTCCCTTTATCTGCCTATTGCTATAGGAAATCTGGTTAAATTAATCTACTTTACCCCACAATCTTCCAGGATGGAACCCTGAGGGTCAACATTTAGAGATCCAATAGACAAAGAGTCAGGAAAAGAAGACGGAGAGTACTTCTCAAATAGGTGGGAGATCAGAGGTCCAAGGGTAAAGCAATCACCTTAATGGTAGTTACACACTTTTCTTGTAAAATATTGTTTTGTTAAAGAAATCATCCACTTTGCAGAAAATATCATCTTTGGAACATCTTTCCTTTAGTGACTCAGAAAAAAAGAGGTTTTATTATTGAAATAGAATCTAGCAAATACCTCAAGCTGAGACATGTTAGAAATATCTGTACTTCTATCCAAGTGTATTACAAACCTCCCACACTGCATAATTTGTTCTAATGCTTGTTTCTTTCAATCTTCAACAATGTTTTCTATATGTCTTCTAAATATATTTGCTGACAAAGGAATGCATTTTAGTTTGACATCAGTTTTTTTTTCCTACACATTAGAGCAGCTAGTTTTACTGTAGCATGAAGAACAGATGATTTTGCAATGGTATGAGACTTTTGTTTTTTCTCTGTTAAATTATGGAAACTCAAAAAGGCTTCTAAACATTTATCATTACATGTAACAGTGTTTTGTGACATACTGGATTGAGTATCACATGACTCGCAACATTGAAACATTAAACATGAAAAAATCGTAGAGGTTTGTCTTCATGTTCTGGATGCTTCATTTTAAAATATGTTAATTACAATAACTTCATACCATCATTAGCTAATATCTCAAGGTGATATTTAATGTTATTGGTAGCAGATATTTCTAATAGTCTTCTGTGAGATAATTTTCAATTCAACTATCTTCTTGTCAGATCAGATTGGGTTGTCGTTGTTCGTACCTGATAATATGGTGGCTGCTGAACTTATGAGGGAGTAGAAGGGTCAGCTCTGCCATTTTCTTGTTGTCCACTTATGCTTGCATTATCTTTGCTTTCCTATTTCATTGCAGGAAATGTTTTTCTTGTTGTTGTTGTTTGTTTGTTTGTTTTTGAGATGGAGTCTCACTCTGTCGCCAGCCTAGAGTGCAGTGGCGTGATCCTGGCTCAGTGCAACCTCCGCCTCCCGGGTTCAAGTGATTCTCTTGCCTCAGCCTCCCAAGTAGCTGGGACTACAGGCGTGCACCACCATGCCCGGCTAATTTTGTATTTTAGTACAGATGGGGTTTCACCATGTTGGTCAGGCTGGTCTCGAACTCCTGACCTTGTGATCCACCTGCCTCAGCCTCTCAAAGTGCTGGGATTACAGGTGTGAGCCACCACGCATGGCCTGCAGGAAATATTTTAAGCCACCTGCTGATTTATGTGCATTGGTTTAGTTAAAACTAGATAATATAATCCACAAATACCTTTATCTAGGCTCAGGTGAACTGCGGTATATTGCAATAAGCTGAAAGCAAATGAAAAAATGTCAGGTGACGCAGGCTACCCAACTTTCACGTTCCCTTTAGGATACCTCATGTATTTGATGTTGACAGAGATGGGGCACCAGTGTAAGCCCATGTATTAGAATTAGAAGGCCAGGCATCATGGCTCATGCCTGTAATTCCAACACTTTGGGACGCTGAGGTGGAAGGATCACTTGAGCCTAGGAGTTCCAGACCATCCTGGGCAACATAATAAGACACTATCTCTACAAATGGTTTTTTAAATTAGATGAACATGGTGATATGTGCCTGTAGTCCTAGGAGGCTGATGCAAGAGGATCCCTTGTGCTTAGGAGTTGAAGGGCATGGTGAGTGGTGATTGTGCCACCGCGCTCCAACTTGGGTGACAGAGTGAGATCCTGTCTCAAAACAAGCAAACAAAATAGGTATTTTCTTGGTTTTATAAAACTTTTTTTCTAATTTTTTGACGTGAAAATAAACACAGTAAGTCCTCACATAACATTATCAAGTGGTTCTTGGGAACTGTGACTTTAAGCAGAATGATATAGAATGAAACCAGTTTTGCTATAGGCTAATTTATGTAAACAAGAGTTAAGTTCCTATGGTATATTTCTGGCCACAAAAACATCACCAAACTTCTTTTTAAAATTTTTTATTGATATATATATTGAGACGGAGCCTCGTTCCATTGTCCAGGCTGGAGTGCAATGGTATGATCTTGGCTCACTGCAACCTCCATCTCCTGGGTTCAAGCGATTCTCTCACCTCAGCTTCCGGAGTAGCTGGGACTACAGGTGCATGCAACCATGTCCGGCTAATTTTTTTATTTTTTAGTAGAGACGGGGGTTCACCATGTTGGCCGGGCTGGTCTTGAACTCCTGACCTCAAGTGGCCTGCCCACCTTGGCCTCCGAAAGTGCTGGGATTACAGGCATGAGCCACTGCACCCGGCCTGATTACATTATATTTCTACATACTTATGGGGTACATGTGAAATTTTGTTACATGCATAGAATGTGTAATGATCAAGCCAGGGTATTTAGGGTGTCCATCACCTTGAGTATTTATCATTTCTATGTATTGAGAACATTTCAAATCTTNACAGGAAACTAAGGATTTTGTTTTGTAAGAATATGGTCCACAAATGACCTCTTTATATTTAATCTCCCATATAAAAGGAAAGTTACAAAATATTATTTTTCCATCAACAGCATCCAGTACAACTAGTGCAAATGTTATAATAGAATCTGTGTTTTTGCTCTTTTTAAATTTTTACTTATTTTTTTGAGACAGTCTTGCCCTGTTGCCCAGACTGGAGTGCAGTGGTATGATCTTGGCTCAGTGCAACCTCCGCCTCCCAGGTTCAAGCGATTCTCTTGCCTCAGCCTCCTGAGTAGCTGGGATTACAGGCATGCGCCACCATGCCCAGTTAATTTTTGTATTTTTAGTAGAGACGGGGTTTCACCATGATGATCAGGCTCATCTCGAACTCCCAACCTCAGGTGATCCACCCACCTTGGCCTCCCAAAGTGCTGGGATTACAGGCGTGAGCCACCATGCCCAGTCACTTTTCAAGCTATTTTGAAATATGTAATACATTGTTGTTAACTATAATCATCCTACTCTGCTATCAAATGTTAGAACTTATTCCTTCTATCTAACTGTATGTTTGTACCCAGTAACCAACCTCTCTTCATCCCAACCCCGCTCACCCACACACACTTCCCAGCCACTATCTCAATGATAGTGGTATCTATCATTCCACTCTCTACCTCCATATGATCAACTTGTTTAGCTCCCACTTATGAGTGAGAATATTTGTCTTTCTGTACCTGGCTTAAGTGGCTCTGAAAAGAACCTTTGGTTTTTGAAAGTAGAAGTTGTTCATTTGGAGCTGGTGTACTTGGTGAGGGCCTTGGTGTTGTCAGACACAGTGTGCTTGGCCATCTCCCTAGGCAGCAGGCGCAAGCTGTATGGATCTCCCTGGAGGTGATTGTCGAGTACTTGTAATGCATCAAGAATGATGCACTTGAAGATATTGACAAATGAGTTCATGATGCCCATGGTGTTCGATGAGATACCAGAGTTGAGATGGACCTGCTTTAGTACCTTGTAAATGTAAATAGAGTAGCTTTCCTTGTGGCTATGCTTGTGATTCTTGCCATCCTTCTTCTGGCTCTTGGTCACACCGCCTTCTTGGCACCCTTCTTTGGAGCAGGAACAGACTTGGCTGATTCAGGCATGTCACCACAAATCAATAACTGTACTGAGAAAGAAGCCACTTCAACACCACTACACTTCTAAATAAAGACCAAAACACTCCTAGTATCATTCAACATTGAAATACATGTGAGCTGTGTATACATTTAAGAAAGACTAGTAAAAACAAGATAATCATTTACCAACTTATTCCAGTTCAGGGTAATGGGTGACTGGGACCTATCCTGGCACCTCAGGGCACCTGGTGGGAACCAGACCTGGACAGGACACCATCCCATCGCAGGGCACACTCACACACACACCACACTCATAACACTGGGACAATTTTTTTTTTTTTGAAACAGAGTATTGCTCTGTCACCGAGGCTGGAATGCAATGGTGCAATCCTGGCTCACTGCAACCTCCCCCTCCCGGGTTCAGGCAATTCTCCTGCCTCAGCCTCCTGAGTAGCTGGGATTACAGGCATGTGCCACCGTGCCCAGCTAATTTTGTATTTTAGTAGAGACGGGATTTCACCATGTTGGCCAGGCTGGCCTCAAACTCCTGACCTCAGGTGATCCGCCTGCCTTGGCCTCCCGTAGTGCTGGAGTTACAGGCGTGAGCCACTGCGCCCAGCCCACATTGGGACAATTTAAAGACATTAATTAACCTGATGTGTACATCTTTGGGATGTGGGAGGAAACCAGAGTACCCCGAGAAAACCTACACAGATATGGGGAGAATGTGAAAATGCTTCACAGATGGTGGCCCTGACCCGGAACCAAATTTTTTTTTTTTTCTCATCCACGTTATAATGAAAGGACATTGAACAAGATAGCGTTATTCAAGGATCTGAAGTATAAACACAAGTGTTGCTGTCTAATGGATTGTCTTGCCCATCCCACATTAGAAAATATTGGTCTAGGCATTCTAAATCTTACCCTTGGATCCAACCATCAGGGAGAAAAAACTGTATTTTCAGGGTGCACGTTCGTTTGGCCCCTTGAAGAAAATGCTTTTCTGAACTACTTTTTGGTGCTGGGGTTCTGCCTTGCTTGGAGTAGGAGACAAATATGAAAAAAAAAAAAAAAAAACAAAACAAAAACAAAAAACAGGATTTTCTGGCCAGGTGCGGTGGCTCACGCCTGTAATCCCAGCACTTTGGGAGCCCGAGGCAGGTGGATCATGAGGTCAGGAGATCGAGACCATCCTGGCTAACACGGTGAAACCCCATCTCTACTAAAAGTACAAAAAATTAGCCGGGTGTGGTGGTGGGCGCTGTAGTCCCAGCTACTCGGGAGGCTGAGGCAGGAGAATAGCGTGAACCCAGGATGCGGAGCTTGCAGTGAGCCAAGATCGTGCCACTGCACTCCAGCCTGGGCAACATTGCAAGAGTCCGTCTCAAAAACAAACAAAAAAACCAGGACTTTCTCTACTAGGGGGCTGTTGTTGAATGTGTCAGTACCGATGTCACTACAGCACCACGTAGCATGCCCTTTAAGGTGGCACCACGGGAGGAATTTCTCTCAGAACTCAGCATCAGGAAAATGCTATGCTTTTTCCTCAATAGCTATTTTGCTTTGTACTTAAGGACAATATTAACTTTGTTTTCCTCTTTGCTGTGACTGCTGGGAGCTTAAAGCCATTTTTGTAGTCTTACCTTTTTGAAATGTAGAGGACTGTGATAAGCATTTCTTTGGGCTCATTTCACCCCTGACCTTTAAAAAACAAGCATATTTTGGCTGGGCACGGTGGTTCACGCCTGTAATCCCAGCACTTTGGGAGGCCGAGGCAGGCAGATCACGAGGTCAGGAGATCGAGACCATCCTGGCTGACACAGTGAAACCCCATCTCTAGCAAAAATACAAAAAATTAGCTGGGTGTGGTGGCGGACGCCTGGGGTCCCAGCTACTCGGGAGGCTGAGCATGAACCTGGGAGGTGGAGGTTGCAGTGAGCTGAGATCCGGCCACTGCACTCCAGCCTGGGTGACAGAGCGAGACTCTGTCTCAAAAAA
>NW_016829846.1:494053-497395 GCF_001698545.2 Rhinopithecus bieti | reverse complement strand
TATATTATGATGATGATAAGAAAAGCTATGAAAGATTGACAATATATTTATTTTGTTATTGAGTTTAAAGTCTGTATTTGTCTTTATCAATGATCATTCTCTCTCCTGTGACTTTAAATTCCCCCATTCAACAAATATTCTTAAGGACCTTCTATATGCCAGGTACTGCCTGGTGAATAGGGATACAGCAATGAGTAGACAGACCAAGTCCTTGCTTTCTTAGAGCTTCCCTAATAGCAGGGAGAGACTGAGCTTAAATATACAGTGTTTCCTCATCTGATGACCTGGACCTCTCTTCTACCTGCCTCCATGCCCTTAGCTGAATGAGTGAATCTAGTCTAATGGCTTTATATATCACATACTCTGTCAGTTTCTAAACCTGCATCTCTAGTTAGTCCTTTCTCCCAAACACCAGACTTATACATCCAATTGTCTACCTGACATCTCCACTTGGAGATCTAATAGGCATGTCAAACCAAATCTGTGAGAATGAAATTGTTAATTCCTTGTTGTCCCTCCCACCCCTAGATCTACTCTTCCAGTGTTTTACCCCTCCTAGGGAATGGCAATGCCATCTTTCCAGTTCTTCAGGCCAGCAGCTTTGGAATTATCCTGACTCCTCTCATTCTTTCACACCCTACATCCAATCTATTTCAAGTTTTATATATCCAAAATCTATCCAGAATCTGGCCACTTCTTACCACCTCCACTGCGATCACCCTGACCCCTGCCTCTGTCTTCTTTTGCCTGATTATTACACCAGACACCTCAGTGCTTTTCTTGTTTCTACCTTTGACCTCTTACAGTTTATTCTCAACACATTAGCCAGATAGTCTTACTAAAGCTAAGCCAGATCATTATCATGCCTTGTTCAAAACGCTCTGATGCCCAGGACTTTGGGAGGCTGAAGCAGGTGGATCACCTGAGGTTAGGAGTTCGAGACCAGCATGGCGAAACCCTGTCTCTACTAAAAATACAAAAATTAGCCGGGTGGGGTGGCGCATGCCTGTAGTCCCAGCTAGTTGGGAGACTGAGGCAGGAGAACCGCTTGAACCCAGGAGGCAGAGGTTGTAGTGAGCCGAGATCGCACCACTGCACTCCACCCTGGGCGACAGAGTGAGACTCCGACTCAAAAACGAAACAAAGCAAAATGCTCTGATGGCTCCCATCTCCCTAGAGTGAAAGCCAGTCTTTACAGTGTCCTAAAAGGCTCACGCGACTGGGTGCCTCTCATCTCCTTTCTTCTTGCCTCACCTCTGGCTACATCTTTTCTTTTTTGCTCGCTTCCTCCAAGCATACTGGCCTTCTAGTTATTCCTGGAAGAAGCCAGGCAAGTTCCTGCCTCATGGCCTTTGCCCTTGCTGTTTTCTCTGCCAGGAATGCTCTTTCTCCGCATGGCTCACTTGATCCTTTATATATTTACACATACATCAACTTCTCTGACTATCCTATTTACAGTGATACCCCCAACACTCCCTATTCCCTTTCCTTGCCTTATTTTTTTCTATAACACATAATCACCCTTTAACTAAAATACTACATGTTTTATGTTCTTTTTTGTTGCTTGTTTATTATCTTTAAGTATTATGAGGGCAAAATTTTTTGTTTTGTTTTGTTTCCTGATGTATCCTCAGAAGCTAGAACAGTGCCTGGCACACCGCAAGGACTCAAAAAGTGTTTGTCTGATGTTAGAAAAATGAATGATGGGTAGATACCATGAAAGTAATTTAAACATTTTTAAAAGCTCAGATGAGTTTTAAATATTCCATATACCTGCAAACCATATCATTTAACAGTTAATTTTTGGGTAATAGTTTTTTATTTTTCAAAATACTCCTCTTTTCTTAATATAGGCCTCTCTCCCCCACCCCTGCCCCATTTGGGACACCTGAACCTTGATTAAATTTTCTGCCTCTCTGAATTTAAAGAAGAGGAGATATTTCTTTAAATTCATTTTTGCATTATGAACATTGCATGAATGCATTCTCATTTTAAAAATAAAGCAGAATGACAGACATATATGGAATAAACAATGAAATCCCTTCATCTCTTCTCTAAAATATTATCTTCTTCCCAAGAGGTAACCCCAATTAACAATTCAATGTGTATCATTCAAGTCCAGTGTTTTCCAGTAGAACTTTCTGTGATGATAGAAATGTTCTATATCTGCACTGCCCAATATTGTACCCAGTACCCGGTAGTCACATGGGTTATTGAGCACATGAAATGTGGCTAATGTGAATGACAAACTGCTTTTAATTTTATTTAATTTTAATTAATTTTAATTTGAATTTAAATAGCCACATGTGACTAATGGCTACCATATTAGCAAAGTTCTAAACTATTTCTTTTTCTTTTCTTTTCTTTTTTTTTTTGAGACAGTTTCACTCTTGTCGCCCAGGCTGGAGTGCAGTGGCATGATCTCAGCTCACTGCAACCTCCGCCTCCCAGGTTCAAGCAATTATCCTGCCTCAGCCTTCCGAGTAGCTGGGATTACAGGCATGCACCATCAGACTCAGCTAATTTTTGTATTTTTAGTAGAAATGAGGTTTCACCATGTTGGCCAGGCTGGTCTTGAACTCCTGACCTCAGGCGATCCACCCGCCTCAGCCTCCCAAAGTGCTGGGATTACAGACGTGAGCCACTGCGCCCAGCCCTAAACTATTTCTACACAATTACCTCTCTCTTTTCTTCTTTTCTCTCTCTTCCCCTTCTCTCTCTTTTTACTATAAATGACATCATACTGGATAGCATGTATACATACATATTATACATATTGCTTTGTGACTTGCTTTTTGCGTTCAACAAAATGTCTTAGATATCATTCTCTGTCAGTACATATGTATCTGTCTTGCTGTTTTCAATGGTGCCTGTTACTTATAACATGTGCATACCATACATAACTAAATGAAAAAAATGGATATTTCTTGGTGCTGAATCACATACTGGGCCTCTTTTTTCTTCTCTCCAGTGACATTTATTGGTGACGACTTTGCACCAGCTGCCTGATTTAAGAGTCTACATAATCAATGACACAGTCTAAGAATCCAGTGATTCGTGTGTGTTGGGCCCATGGTCAACTATATTATCTATTTTTTTCTGTCCTCTCTATCTTCAAAAGACAAAATATTCTGATTCCATAATAAATAAGGCTTTAAAAATATGTTCAGAAACAAGTAAATAAACCTAACAGTATGAGGCTGCTGGATGAGATTTTGTGACGTCTTTTTGTAATTCTGAATTTGTGGTTCTAAAGCTGATGAGTTTCATAGCAAAAGGCCTACCTGGAAGAAGTAGATTCTTTCTGAAGTCCTGTTCTTATCCTTTTTTTTTTTTTTTTTT
>NW_016829846.1:486921-493375 GCF_001698545.2 Rhinopithecus bieti | reverse complement strand
TTTTTTTTTTTTTTTTTTTTGGCATAAAATGTTCTGTCTTTGTAAAATTCTTTTCTACTAGAGACATTCTTGAGATGGTTATAACTTTAGTTACTCCGGGTAATTCACTTTTCAATTGATCTCTGTGTTTCTAACATACCTCATCAGCATTTTCTAGCTAATGTTGGAGCCTGACAAACTGTTATAGACACTGTATTAACCAAGGCTCTGTCAAGACACAGATGGCTCACTCTAAAGGTGAAATTTAAAGAGAGTTTAATAAAGGTAGTAGTTATAAAGGTATGGGCAGGGTTTAAGGAAACCTCAAGGAATAGTATAGTATCCTTGGCCTAGAAACAATGGGGAGTTGCCATCCCCCAGACTGGTAGGGGCAAGTGGTGAGTGTGGTTACCAGAACCTCACACAGACAGCTCTATAAAGAGGGCCCCCTCACAGAAGCTGCGAATTTTGGTAAAAGGACAGAACCAACACACTGCTTCCTAGCAGAGAGGAAGCCAGGGAGACAAATACCCTGAGCTCACTCTTGTCCTGCCCTCCACTGTTTCACATGCTTCCCAATCCAACTGGAAGCAGGAGGCAGAGATCCCATTGGTGCAGTCATAGGGGAAGCCATACAGAAAAGAGTAGAGGAAAAGCATAGAGAAGGGTAGAAAGAGAGTGGATTCTGGAGAGGCAAAAGGGAAGATATTTATTACCCACACATTCTTTTAGTTAATCCTCACAACAGCTTATCCTCCTTTCATAGACAAGGATACTAAGGCTTGAGAGATTAAGAACCAGCAATTTGCTAAAAATCAAATGTAAAAATAGGGAAAGGGATATTAAATAATGGAGGTAGGATTTGAACTCAGGCCTGTCTGATGGGATTGCCCCACTGGAGTTAAGAATAGCTTCACTTAAACAAGCAACTCTGCGGTTGGCCTATCACCATCAGCAGTACTGTGCTAAGTTCTGATTGGTTGATTAGCTTGTTGTCTGATTGGTCCAGTTGTCAGTCAGTGATGTACATTGCATAAATGCAGATTCTAGCAGCCATTTTTTTTTCACTTAAGTAATATTTGCATTGTCCATTGTCCAGTACCTTATAACTTTTGTTTTAAGTAAATATTTGACAATGTCCAACTGAAGGGATTCTATACATGAAATGCCCAACATGTAATGTCTTCTTTAAAAGCCTGATGAAATGTGGCTTTGGTATGATTCTATGGCATAGTTTATATAACCAGAACTTGTGTGACAAATAGGTAACATATTCATCTTGTAATGACTGAGTATTCTGAAATCTTCAATTAGGTAGAAAGAAGTTTTATTGCAATCTAGCTCCAAGTCTTTGGTCTGGCAAGGCCCTTGCATATGTGAGGTTCAGGGCACTGGGCCAGGGCTTCTTAACTCTTTATGATCCTTGCTGACTTCTGCTAAACATAAAAATCTCATGTGCCAACCGAACCCCAAATTTGGAATATGGCTCTCTAGAGGGACATAGTCTTGTCTTCTGACAATCTTCACCAGTTCAGAAGCTTAGTTTCTATTATTTTCATGCTCAAAAGAGTAGTGGTTTCCCCAAATATGAAATTATTGAAAACTGAACATGCCTTTTCAAACTAATACCTTCTCCCATTCTAAAAGGATCATTCTTCATTTTAGAAGATTGCTGCTGCAAAGCCAATTCTGTTCCTTTCTTATCTCTCTCCTCCATTTCTCTACCCTCCAAGCAGCTAGCATCATATTAAACATATATCATGTGCTAATACACACTACAAAATGTGATCTGGCTGATTTATAATCTAACCTGAGGCTTGCAAATAACTACAAGTAAGTCATTTGACCTGCTTCACTAAGTCTGGGCAAAAATATGGTTACATGCTTTTATTTCTTCAGTTAATTATTTGAGTACCCCTTCTCTATCAGGAAATCATGTATCTCCTTTTGAGGTTTCTTCATCCTTATAGTCTAAAAATCCTGAGGGTTTCCTCAGCTCACAGGGAACCAAAAAGGTAACTGAGTTTGAGGGATCTACCATTGCTGTTGCTTCTTGCTGTCACTTGGTGTCACCTTGAAAACTGGTTCAGTGACGATAATATCTACCTCACAGAGGTGTTGTACAAATTAAATGAGCAAATACATTTAAAGTGCTTAGTATATCGATGGATACATGGCACTAAGTAGATACTCAAAGATTTAGCTATTACCTTATGTTATCAGGCCTCAGTTTTATGTAGGGTCTACACCAGAGGATCCCTGGAAGCATTTCAGCTTTGGCAAATGGTGAAGTTAGCTCAGTCCCTGCCCCTCCCAGAAGCCTCTATCTTACTCATATTGTCCTGAAGTTGATGTGCCTCTAGTATATGGAAGAGGCAGAACCTAAGGAGCATAGAATTTTTTATAAAGCAAATGATTTTTTCTGGCTCAGAGAAAGAGTTTTTTTGTTTTTTTTTTTTTAATTGTAATCTGGGGTGTTTGGACTGACAATTTTTTGTTGTTGTTGTTGTTGTTTTTGTTTTTGAGACGGAGTCTCGCTCTGTCGCCCAGGCTGGAGTGCAGTGGCCGGATCTCAGCTCACTGCAAGCTCCGCCTCCCGGGTTCACGCCATTCTCCTGCCTCAGCCTCCTGAGTAGCTGGGACTACAGGCGCCCACCACCTCGCCCGGCTAGTTTTTTGTATTTTTTTTTAGTAGAGACGGGGTTTCACCGTGTTAGCCAGGATGGTCTCCATCTCCTGACCTCGTGATCCGCCCGTCTCGGCCTCCCAAAGTGCTGGGATTACAGGCTTGAGCCACCGCGCCCGGCCGGACTGACAAAATTTTGTCTCAGGTCACAGGGCTGGTTGGTAGTAGCTGGGCCTTAACCAAAGTCTTCCTGAATGCAGAGCTTGATCAACTCTAGAAGTATCCTGCTGTGCTTTAGAAAGCAATGTTCTGGAGAGCAAGGCTGTGGCTCATTTATTTTTGCATTCTCCCCATTCTGAGCACATTGCTTTATACATAACAAGAAATAGCTCTTCTTCATATCAACTGCTGTTAAAGATAGTCACCTGTGCACACATGCAAACACAAACACATTCACGCACTTAGGCATTCTCTCTGCCTTCCATCTCTTTGTTTCTCCTTCTTTCCTACTTCCAGGCCATAATAATTAAGAACGAAATGCACAGTGCATATAAACCTTTTCTTCCCCTTTGAGTAACTATTGTTGCTTTACAACTGTCCCTATCCCTGTTTTTATTAACAGATTTCATACCCTCAAGAACACACAGTTCTTGGAAAATGGCAACACTATCTCCTCTTTAATAAACTTTGTGACTAGCACATACAAGATCTCCAAATAGTAATTTATTTTAGGTCATGTGGAAAAGGTTCATTGCGCACACATATTAACAGGTAATGAATCATTAATATAAGCTAATCCCACTTGCCAATCCATTTACTCAGTTGGGTTGTGTGCTAAAAGTCCATTCATAAGTCAGTTTGCGGCCGAGTGTGGTAGTGCATACCTGTAGTCCCAGCTACTTGGGAAGCTGAGGCAGGAGAATCACTTGAACCCAGGAGACGGATGTGGCAGTGAGGTGAGATCACACCACTGCACTCCAACCTGGGAGACAGAATGAGACTCCGTCTCAAAAAAATAAATAAAGTAAATAAAAACGAGTCAATTTCCTTGTTTCTATGGGTAACTATATTATCTATTATTATATCATATTATATATAATAGTGAATAATAATAGCAGTAAAAATAGCTACAGTTTATTAAGTACCAGGTATGTTACACATATTATCTCTGCTTTTCACAACAGCCTTGCAAGATGAATAGCCCATTTTACAGATGAAACTGAGGTTCAAATAAGTTAAGGAACTTGCTTTTAAGCACACAAAGTCAAAGATATTTCCTGCCTCAAGTATAACTCCTTCTGAAGTGGTAGTGGTGGGCCACTCACGACTTTCCTCACCACATCTGTTGGGCCCCAGGGTGGGCCCCTGACCCAATGCCAGCCAATCCTGATTAAGGCCTGATTTGAAAAGATGAATTTGGCCAATCAGATTCTCCCTTAGAAATTTGAATTAGAAAACATGGAAAGAGGCAATAAGTTGGTAGGAGGCTAGGGCTGAAAGGCACAATGGAAAGTTGTTAAATGAGTGTTGTGAAGAGAGGCTGAGGAGGCCATGATGGGCCGGCCTATTAGAGCTGAAGCTGTGAGGCAGTGGAAAGCAAGCAGTGGCTTTAATGTAGTAGAAGGAAATGGAGTCAATGGGGGTGGGACAGAAAGGATCATGTGCAGAGAGCAGCCAAGTTGGTGCAGAGCACTCTCTCTGGGGCCACGTTCTGCCCTTTCCTCCTTTTCCAGTTTTAGTTCCAGGGTAGTCTTAAAAGAAATCCTCCATCCTTTGAGCTAATGTTAGTGAGTGTCAGTTCCCTTCAACCAGAAGAGCCAAATTAAAATACATGGCCAGTAAGTGCTGGAGAGGGGATTTGAACCCTGGGTTTGTGGCTACAGAGTTTTTGTTCTTTTCACTGCACCCCTTTGCCACATTACAAATGCCACTGTTGTCTACCATAGCCTATGAGGTCACCATAATGTATCTGAAAAAGAACCAATAGTGAACCCAAGTTTCCTGAATCCTTGTCCCAAGTCTTGGTTTGCTTCCAGAGCCCTGAAGGAGAAAGTGAGGGCTAAGAAAATCTCAGATAACTGGCAGGCCTCCAGACAACATTGAGCTTCTCGGGTGGAAGAGATTGCAATGGGGAGAGGGGATGGGGACAGGGGAGGGATCAGTTCTCGTCAGTGCAGAGAATGGGGGCTCCCCAAGGGCAGGGATTATTGGTCTTATCCCTACTTCTATCCCCAGATTCCAAGATAGTGCCTGTCACATATTTGAATGAGTGAGCAAGTGAATAAATAAATGGCAGAAGTGAGTCACAGCCCCTGTCCAAATGTATGGATCATTCTTCAGTCTAGTGTCCCCAGGTTAAGGAACACATCTTAACCTGTCTCCATCTCTAAGAAACAATTGATGCAGCGCTGTGAATAATGTTTACCGTGACTAATCCACTTTAGCTTTAAAAATCACAAAGATGATGTAGTGGTGACTGCGATCACAGCACAGTTCAAAGACTACAAATGGACAACTCTGGATTGCATTTGCCTTGTTTACAAAAACACCGCTTGCTTTGTCTGGAGAGAGTGAGGTTTTCATTTTAAGAGGCTGGCTAAAAAATGCAGGGCCACTTCCTGGGCAGGCTTCCAAGTGACTACATCTTTCTCACAGCGTTCCCCAGAGCCCCAGTCCGAGCTGCCTGGGGCGGGGCCTCTAGCCGCTGGTCGCTGTTGAAGCTACCACAGTAGCAGTCATCTGCAGCCTGCCCGAATTACTGAGCTTTTAAGCCTTCCCAAGGCACAGATAACAGCTTTGGCCTTTACATTGAAAGAGACATCAGAGTTTGTCATTGGCCAAGCTGGTGTGTGTGAAATATAGGAGATGTCGCACCACGCTTCTGAGTATGGCATTCTTTCCAGCCGAGTCTCCTGGGTGTGGGTGAGTCTAAATGTTTGAAGACTGCCCTCGTTGGTTGTGAAATATTCGAAACTGGGCATTGTGACTTTCCAAGGGCATGATTTGGCATATTTCTTAACCCTGATGAGCCTCAGTTTCCTTTTTGTGAAATAGGGATAGTATTATCCTATGCTCTAGAAGGATAGAAGTATCTATGCATCACAGGGGGCTGTGAAACCTAAAAGAGATAACAGCAGAGTATCTCATCTAGTACCTGGCATACTATAGACACTGAAGAGCTTTTGTTATTTCTGAAGCATCCGTAAAAAACAAACAAAAAGGTTTCAGTGATGATGCCCCATTTTTATGTCTAACAGTACAGTATTTCTCTGAAAGACTCAGCGGATATATTTGACTTCTTAATCACACCTGTGTAGCCAACAGGAATAAAACTTCAGAGCAAGTTAGTGCCAAAGGAAAGTTCATCAGACTGTATTCCCTTTCTTTTTCTCCCTTCTAGACCCTGACCGCACCTGCCCCATTTGCTGATGAAACCAACTGCCAGTGTCGAGCACCGCATGAAAAATTGACCATTGCTCAGGCCCGCTTAGGAACACCAGGTGAGGCTGTACCTTTTTTTTCTCAAATGGGTCCTGTCTTGACATTTAAAGTATCAGAAAGGGGCCGGGAGCAGTGGCTCATGCCTGTGATCCCAGCACTTTCGGTGGCTGAGGTGGGTGGATCACCTTGAGGTCAGGAGTTCGAGACTAGCCTGGCCAACATGATGAAACCCTATCTCTACTAAAAATACAAAAATTAGCCAGGTATGGTGGCTCACGCCCGTAGTACCAGCTACTCACTTTGGGAGGCTGAGGTGGGAGGACCGCTTGAACCTGGGACGTGGAGATTGCAGTGAGCCAAGATTGTGCCACTGCACTCCAGCCTGGGCGACAGAGCAAGCCTCCATCT
>NW_016829846.1:480453-484952 GCF_001698545.2 Rhinopithecus bieti | reverse complement strand
AAAAAAAAAAAAAAAAAAAAAAGTCCAGGGGGGCATGAAGAAAACAGACTTGACCTAAAGTTAAAGAATGAGCATCAGGCCCAAACTGAAAGGGCCTCTACCTTTCTAGGGAAAGGAAAGGGAAGTAGAACTTACATATATCTGTATATATCTGCTCAATGTGATGCTGTGTATTCTTTGCAAAGACCATATGAGATAACTATTATTGTATCCTTTCTGAAGAGGAGGCAAAGGAGACTTACAGAACTGAAAAGTAACTTGTCAGATGTCCTAGCTGACTGGGTAGAGCTGGGATTTGACCCCCAAGTCGATTTCGCCTCAAACCCCTGCTTTGCCTACCGCAATGAACTCTCTTATGAATCATGGTCCACAGCAGGCCATGGAGCTAAGTGAAAACATGCTCAGACAGACAGTAGCTGTGATCTTCTGTAGTGGCAGGACTATGCCATGCTCACTGCTGTTTTATCAGTATCTAGAGAAACACTTGTTGCATACTGTGTGCTCAATAAATATTTTGTGGGTGAATGAATGAAAATTTGGAGGCAAGCAGATCACCTGAAGTCAGGAGTTTGAGACCACCTTGGCCAACATGATGAAACACTGTTTCTACTAAAAATATAAAATTAGCCAGGTGTGGTGGTGCATGTCTGTAGTCCCAGCTACTTGGGAGGCTGAGGCAGGAGAATTGCTTGAATCTGGGAGGCAGAGGTTGCAGCGAGCTGAGATCGAGCCGCTGTACTCTAGCCTGGGCAACAAGAATGAAACTCCATCTCAAAAGAAAAAAAAAAAAAGAAAGAAAGAAAGTTTGGGACAAGAGAAGTAGTTCTTCCTCTGGAAATAGAAGCAGAGAGAGTTTGTTCTGGTATTTTGAGCTGGTATCAAGCTAACTGGGTGAAATTGGGTACCTGTGCATTGCCTACTGCCAAGCAGTTTAAGCAGTAATAAGATGGTGGTGTATTTTGAAATAACCGTGTGGTGGATTCTGTGGAATACAGGTCATTAGAGGGGGAGTGAGATGGAACAAAGATGAACTCCTGATCTTTAGAAGAGAAATTCTGCCCCCTAACCTTAGGTGATAACCCTGGGAAATTATATAAGAAAATCTGTGATGTTGATGAGTACCTAGCCAGGATACTTCTGTTGGAAATTTCTTTATTTAGAACTTCAAATATCAGGCCGGGTGCGGTGGCTCATGCCTGTAATCCTAGCACTTTGGGAGGCCGAGGCGAGCAGATCACTTGAGGTCAGGAGTTCAAGACCAGCCTGGCCAACATGGTGAAACCCTATGTCCACTAAAAATACAAAAATTAGCCGGGCGTGGTGGTGTGTTCCCAGGTGATGCTGCTGCTGCTACTAGTCCTGGGACCACACTTTGAGTGCCACTGCATAAGAGCAACTGTTGGCAGTGGTTAGAAGGAGTGGCAGGGAGATTATCCAATATCTTAATTGTTGGAGCATTGTACTGTTAGCAGAAAAGCTCAGAGAATTTTTAAGAATCTTGCTGTTTGATTACCATTTAAGAAAACGAGAAAACGTTACTTTTTTGAAGGGTTTGGTCAAGAATTTCAAGAAGGGTTTGGTCAAGAAGGGTTTGCTTTCAAGAGTTTCAAGAAGGGTTTGGTTTCAAGAGTCGTAAGCAATTTACCTGTTTGTGGCACTGTCTTGAGCATGCCCTCAAAAAAGACAAAACATAGCAGAATTTGGTATTTGATAATGCTCTTCAAGATTATAGTTTTTTGGTTTTTTTTTTCTTTTGTATTTTTAGTGGAGCTGGTTTTGCCACGTTGACCAAGCTGGTCTTGAACTCTTGGCCTCAAGTGATCTGCCCATCTCAGCCTCCCAAAGTACTGGGATTACAGGCAGGAGCCACTGTGCCTGGCCTAGATTATAGCTATAACTGGACTCTCTTACCATCTCCTACACTAGCCATATTTTGTGACATAATATAATCGCCTAAAATATGTTTTACAAATTTAGAACTGCCCAAACAGGGGCTGGGGTACAAATTCTAGAAGAGGTAATGACAAACTCTGCCCATACCTCTTAGCTTTTTGACCTTGTTTGTGATGTCACAAGGGTGATGAAACTTCAAGAGAAAGAGCAGAATAAAGCGAAATAGCAATCAGAATTGGCACCTTTGGTCTTAGCTAGTCCAGCTGTGGAGCTATGCGCATACACGGTGCTGTATGTATTCCGATGCATGGAGAATCAATCCTCTGTCTTGACATAAAGGAAAAGTCTGGGAGATTGTTTCATAGGCTCCTTTTCATTAAAACTGCCTTTTCCTTTCTTTTCTTTTTCTTTTTCTTTCTTTCTTTCTTTTCTTTTCTTTTTCTTTTTTTTGAGACAGGGTCTCGCTCTGTCACCCAGGCTGGAATGCAGTGGTGTGATCACAGCTCACTGCAGTCTTAACCTCCCAGGCTCAAGCGATTGATCCTGCCACTTCAACCTCCCAAGTAGCTTGGACCACAGGCATGTGCCACCATGCCTGGCTATTTTTTGTATGTTTTGTAGAGATGGGGTTTCGCTATGTTGCCCAGGCTGGTCTCAAACTCCTGGGCTTGAGCCATCTACCCACCTTAGCTTCCCAAAGTGCTGGGATTACAGGCATGAGCCACTGTACCCGGCCTTAAACTGACTTTTTTTAAAGGGAATCTCGGTTTTGATTTTCTATTTTCCTTTTCAAAAAGGAAGTTTGTATTATCTGTTTCCACAGTGTGTAGAATTTCCCTGACTACATTTTTCAAGAGCCGCCTTAATGAATCTGCCTTATTCATGTACCATCTGTGATGTAATTTACTTAATACTTTTTCTTTATATATACTCTCTGTTCTAAAACTTTAACGTATTTTAAAAAGCAAACATCAATCACAATCATTTACAGAAAATAGTATCATTAGCTAGTATCACTGGCTAGTGATAAGCAGATGGTAATTGCAAAGTTTATATAAAACTAAATAGTACACAATAAGTATGTAACTATAAGATTTTAAAAGCTTAACTTGTGCCACCTTTTTCGCACATCAGTTGTACAAAAAACAGTACTAATTGCAATAATTACTGGGTGTTTAATAATAGTTTCTGTTTTGTTTTAAAGACAAGAATTCATATTAGCATGTAGTTTTCTAGCAGGTGTCAACAAGGTAGAAGAAAGAGTGGTGAGTTTGATTTGCACTCAAACATCATGGTAAATTGGTTGTATGACATTCGGTAAGCTGCTTAACTTCGCTGAGCCTCCATTTGCCCCTCCATGAAATGATAAGTCTACTTTCGCCTGACTACCTCATAGGGTTGATGCAAAGATTAAGCGAAATATATGTGTTTTGTGAATTGTATGTATTTCTAAGGTACGGTTTAAATGCCTTAAAATAGCCACAATCCAAGCCTTGTTAATAGCCATAATCAAAGATGATCAATCACCCTTTTATTGTTGCTTGAATCTGAAACAAATACCAAGAAACCCCTAATATACCCCACAATAGTGTGAATTTAAACGTAACGTGGTTGGTGATTGCCTCCTGTTTGGCTGTACGGCAGATGTGTGTTTAACTTTTTAACCAACTGCCAAACTGCTTTCCAAAGCGATTGTACCACTTTAAATTCCTATCTGCAGTTTATTAGCGTTCCAGTTGCTCTGCATTCTCAACATCACTTGGTATGGTCAATTAAAAAACTTTGTTTAGCCATCCTAGTGTGTATGAAATGTTATCTCATTGTGGTTTTCATTTGTGTTTCCCTAATGACTAATGTTATTGAGGATCTTCTCTTGTATTTATTTGCCATCCTTGTATTTATTTTCTTTGGTGAAAGGTCTGTTCAATATTTTTGCTTTATTTAACTGAGTGGTGGGTTGTTCATCTTACTGAGTTTTGAGAGTTCTTCATATATTCTAGATACAAGTTCTATATTTCACAAATATTTTCTCCCAGTCCATGACTCACCTTTTCATTTTTGTAAAAATGTCTTTTGGAGAGCAAACGTCATGAGTCTCACAGGCTGCATTTAAGGTGTCACCCCAGGTTCAGTTCTCATCTGGAGGTTGACTGGTGTTAGATCTGCTTCCAGGCTCACTCAGGTTGTTACCAGAATTTATTTCCTTGTGACTGTAAGATCAAGGGCTCAGCTTCTTACCAGTTGTCGACCAGAGGCCACCCTCAGCTCCTAGAAGCCACCTGCAGGTCCTTGCCATGTGGCCCTCTCCATAAGCCCTTTCACAACATGGCAGCTTGCTTCTTCAAAGCCACCAGTGCAGAAAGAGAGTGAGTCTGTTAGCAAGATGGACTCTTTTTTTTCCTTTTCTTTTCTCTCTCTCTCTTTTTTTTTTTTTTTTTTTTTTTTGGAGACAAAGTTTCATTCTTGTTGCCCAGGCTGGAATGCAGTGGTGTGATCTCAGCTCACTGCAACCTCCGCCTCCCAGGTTCGAGAGATTCTCCTGCCTCACCCTCCCAAGTAGCTAGAATTACAAGTGTCCGTCACCACGCCAGGCTAATTTTTTTTTT
>NW_016829846.1:474599-477736 GCF_001698545.2 Rhinopithecus bieti | reverse complement strand
AAAAAAAAAAAAAAAGAAAGAAAAACAACAACAACAACAACAAAACACTATTGTGGCTACATATGTCTCTTTCCTTCTCACTGCAAGAATAAAATGTCTCTATGTTGTTTGTAGCCATGGAGAAGAGGTGACAAGGGTGCTTAAAATGCACTTGGATATTAGAAACTACTTCTTTCTCCTGTCATCTATTTTTGAATCCCTTTCTTGGATTTTCACATTTTAGTTCCTTTGTTGAGAGTCTAGAAAGGTGTCAAGGTTGGCAAAATATATAGAATTTTCTATATAAATGTAGCAGGCATCTTCCAGACTATCAGGATGGGGATATAATAGAGCTGCAACGTCCTTCCTCCAACCAGCTAAAAAGAATAATTTTGTGACTTGCTTCGTCTATCAAATTGATGGAAGTCTATACCCAATTTCTCTCTTTGACTTGAAGGGGATGGGTCTTTGGCCTGGCTGAGCAATACTGTTATCCCAGTCTCCTGGTTCCCAGGGGTGCTGTACTGAAGTGTGTCCCTCTTCCTCTTGGAACAGCACTTTTTAAAGCACTGTATGCCACTGTCTGTGAGACCTCTTCACTTTTGGCCTTTCTCCCTAGGAAGGACTATAGTGTTTGTTGCTCATCTTCAGCCCTGAGCACCACTTCTACATGCAACATTACATCCTGACTTTCCTCCCTTTGAGGCATATGTCCCTCATCTCTTATTATACCGAAGAGGTTAGGGAGTGGCCTTGCAGTGGTATGCTGGTAAAGGTTTAATAGCTGGTCCTCCAGCAGGAAATAAGCCCTGATTTGTAGCATTTGCCAATTTCTGTCGTGGAAGCATTCTGCCGTGGCTGACTTCAGGCTACCAACATGACTTGGAGTTGGGAAGAAAGGTGTAAGGTGAGCCATGTGAGCAGATTCCAGTACATCATTGCCCTTGGGAACAGGGACTTGGGGTCTTCATTCAGGACTGCCAGACTCAAGGATGAAGCCATTTGCTGTTTCCATTGAGCTCCTCAGTTACTCCTGCCTATGTGTCTCAGCTGGGCTGACTCTGCTGGCTCAGTCACCTAGACTCCAGTCCGGGTCAAGACAACTCCCTAGTGCTCTGTGTTTGTCTCTTCTGTTGGCTAAAAATGTGTGTTCCCTGGTTTGATGTTAATTTTGTTATGTTTTTGCTCTGCTTTGATGTTTTCAGAAGAACCTCTTTAAAATTAGTTTCATGCACTGATCTGAAACTGATGGTATGTAGAGATTGTGTCTTATCTAGAAAGTTTCTTATGACTGATGGAAGGTAGCTAAGATTCCTCATTCTGCAGTTCTGTTAACAGTGTTTTCTTTCTCCCACAGCTGACAGGCCTGTCAGAGTATACGCCGATGGAATATTTGACCTCTTCCATTCGGGTCACGCAAGGGCCCTTATGCAAGCAAAAACACTGTTTCCCAACAGCTACTTGTTGGTAGGAGGTAAGAAGTGCATTTTCTTTTTGTCTAGAAAACTCTTTTATAATATGCTTTCTGAAAAGAGCCCCTTTCAGTTCCATCAGTAAAATCTCACATTGTTAATGCTTCCAATTCAGCCCATACTGGTTTTCTTGTTCAATGCCTAAAATTTAAAATGATGTTTGAAAACCATAGGGGAAGTTACATCATGGGATTGTATAACCCCGATCCTCAGAGAGAGATGGACTGATAGTACTACTAAGGGTAAATGCTTCATGTTTTCCATTAGTTCCTTTCTCCTAGTGTTTAAGGCTTGATCCAAATTATGTTTCTAAAATTTTTTAGAGGGATAAGAGAAGCAATATTATTCTGATTTCAAATCTCAAAGAACTGAAGGGAGTTAGGATGATGAAGAACAAACAAGGTCATTATCTATTTCTTTCGTGTGACCCACACACTTAGGACAATGTTGTGCTAACACTAGTGGCTTGTAACAGCACCACTTAGTTGAATTTGTGGCAGTGTGTTAAAGACATGGAGATTTATATACTGAGGTAATCTTGGTTCACAACGAAGGGACCAATTTACTCGCTAAGTCCATGCAAAGAGAAGGATCGTTAGATGTGGATTGAAATTTTCCTCCTCCAGGAGGCCTAACTATTTCAATTTGGCTAAAACGGAGAGTACCTGACTCGGAAGACCTGTATCTCACTTGTGTAGCTTCTGGAAGGAGCATATTCATTCAGAGTAATCAGTTTTTGTGGCATATAAACTAGGCACCATCACATCTTACACCTCTACTGGGAGAAAAAAAAGTACTGGTAAGAGACTACATAACTGTTTTTTAAAGCATTTTGTTACCTTCTGCAATTAAAAACCACTTGTTTGTTTGTTTGTTTGAGGCGGAATCTCACTCTGTCACCCAGACTGGAGTGCAGTGGCACAATCTTGACTCACCGCAACCTCCACTTCCTGGGTTCAAGCAATTCTCCCACCTCAGCTTCCTGAGTAGCTGGGATTACAGGCACGCGCCACCAAACCCAGCTAATTTTTATATTTTTAGTAGAGATGGGGTTTCACCATGTTGTCCAGGCTGGTCTTGAACTCCTGACCTCAGATGATCCACCTGCCTCAGCCTCCCAAAGTGCTGGCATTACAGGCATGAGCCGACGTGCCCAGCCAAAAACCACTTGTTGGATATTTAAGAGGAACTCTTCTGCAGATTTTGCCAAGGATGGTGACCACAGGACCATTGAATGGAGTTCTTTCCAGAAGGAAGAAATGGTGAAAGGCAACGGTTACTGGGCAAGTCATGCAGAGGGAACCCAAAACAGGCAGAGAACCCAACCCTTGCTTACCTCCCTTTAGCCTGAAAACCATTCCTTGAGAAAAGCACTACCACCTGGAATCTGGTCCTAGGCTACTGGGGCCCTGGAGAGACCTCTGCTGTATTTGGGCTTTGGTCATTTGGGTGGCCTAAGTTTGGAGGTGGTTAGGTGTGGGTCACAGTTAACAGGAACACTAGCTGTGGCCGTGTTATCACAACCAAGGTAAGATCAAAGGAAATGTGTAGCTTTCAGTATGTTCTTGTAAATTGGAGAAGGCAGTCAGTTAATATCAGTAGCTCTCTAGGTCATTAGGCAACAGTGATTTAACTGATTCACTGAATGATTTCTTCATTCAACAACTTTTTTTTTTTTTTTTTTTT
>NW_016829846.1:467165-472609 GCF_001698545.2 Rhinopithecus bieti | reverse complement strand
AAAAAAAAAAAAAAAAAAAAAAAAAATTCAATGACATCCTATATTTCATATGTCTCCATTAATTTAATATTTGATCCCAAGTCTGTTAAATGGAATCTCTAACCTCCTGTGTATAGGCAGACTGCTATGGGGGCATGGTATAAGAGCTCAAATCCCAAGAGTGGCATTGCTGTCAGGGTGTGATTTCCCAAATGGTGAATGCCTTTTGGTAAAATTGTAAGCAAAACAAAGTGCAATCTTCCTTGATGTACATAGTAATTGCCTTCCTCTAAAATTCTGTGTCTATCATAACTGTTGCAGAAATACTTTGTGATTGTATGCAAAACAAAGGCAGATTCTAGACTCAAATAATTCTATTTTTCTAAGTTTTTTATTTAATCATCTTTTTTTAGAGATAGCATCTTGCTCTGTCTCCCAGGCTGAAGTGCAATGGAGCGATCACAGCTCACTGCAGCCTCAAACTCCTGGGCTCAAGTGATCCTCCCATCTTAGCCTCCCAAGTAGCTGGGACTACAGGCACATGCCACCATGCCTGGCTAATTTTTTTGTTTTTGGTTTTTGTAGAGATGGGATTTCGCTATGTTGCCCAGGCTGGTCTCAAACTCTTGGGCTCAAGTGATCCTCTGGCCTAAGCCTCCCAAAATGCTGGGACTACAGGCATGAGCTAGCACACTCAAGCTCAAATAATTTTAAATGTTATGCAGGGACTTTCAGAAATCTTGCAGGATGTGGGAAAATTCTCATGTGGAGCTGCCACATGCATTGCAAGATGTCTAGCTTCATTGGCCCCTGCCCACTAAATGCTGGTAGCTGCCTCCAACCATTATGACAACTGAAGATGGCCCACAGATTTCCAAAATGCTTCCTAGCGGATGATGAAATCCTTGTTGAGGACCACTGTCTTAGACTAGGAGTCTTGAAATTTTGTTCCCCACAATCTCTAAAGGAATTTTGAAAAAACTGTATACCTTCTTATACAGCTTAAAGTAGACGTCTAAAATTTAGATATCAGGCTGGGTGTGGTGGCTCCCGCCTGTAATCCCGGCACTTTTTGAGGCCGAGGCAGGCAGATCACAAGAGGTCAGGAGTTCTAAACCAGCCTGGCCAACATGGCAAGACCCCGTCTCTACTAAAAATACAAAAATTAGCTGGGTATGGTGGCAGGCACCTGTAATCCCAGATACTCAGGAGGTTGAGGCACTAGAATCGCTGAACCTGGGAGGTGGAGGTTTCAGGGAGCCGAGATCGCACCACTGCACTCCAGACTGAGTGACAGAGCGAGACGCCATCTCAAATAAATAAATAAAATAAGTAAATAACATTTAGGTATCTGCTTCTTAATTTAAGTAGTTATAAAATATGTAATTTCTGGAATATTGTAAGTATTAACCTTTTACAAATTCATAAACTTTATTTTAGAGAAATTTTAGGTTCATGGCAAAATTGAATGGAAAGTACATAGAATTCCTGTATACTCCTTTCCTGCACAGGCACAACCTCCCCTGCTATGAATATCCTGCCCCAGCCTGATGCATTTGTTACAATCCATTAACCTACATTGACACATCGTTATCACCTAAAGTCCATAGTTTACATTAGGGTTCACTCTTAACGTTATACCTTCTATGGGTTTAGATAACATTTTACATTGTCCAAACTCATAGCTATATTGTATAATGACAGGTATCCACAATGATAGTACCATACAGATAATATTTTTACTGCCCTAAAATTCCTCTATGCTCTACCTATTCATCTCTTCCTCCCTGTAACCCCTGACAACCACTGTTCTTTTTAGTATAGTTTACTTTTTGTAGAACATCATATAATTCGCATTATACAGCATGTAGTTTTTTCAGATGGGCTTATTTTACTTCATAAAATTCAATTAATATTCCTCAGTGTCTTTTCATGGCTTGCTAGCTCATTTCTTTTTGGTGCTGAATAATGTTCCATTGTCTGGATGTACCACAGTGTATCCATTCATCTGCCGAAGGACATCTTAGTGGCTTCCACATTTTGGAAAATATAAATAAAGTTGCTATAAGCATCCGTGTGCAGGTTTTTGTATGGACATACATTTTCAGTTCATTCGGATAAATACCAAGGAGTGTGATTGCTAGATTGCATGGTAGGAATATGTTTAGTTTTGTAAGAAACTGCCAAACTGTTTTCCAAAATGGCTGTACCAGGAGCGGGTATAGCCCAGAGGTAAAGCATTCGACTGCAGATTGAAGTGGCTGTACCATTTTACATTCCTACCAGCAATAAATGAGAGCTCCTATTGCTTCATGTCCTTGCCAGCATTTGGTGGTATCAATGTTTTCAATTTTTGCCATTCTAATAGGTGTATAGTAGGTTGTTTTAATTTTTAATTTCCTACTGACATATGATATTTAACATTTTTCATGTGCTTCCTGGCCATCTGTAGATCTTCTTTGGAGAGGAACCTGTTAAGGTCTTTAGCACATTTTTAAAAATCCAGCTGTTTGTTTTCTTATTGTTGAGTTTTAGAGTTCTTTGTATATTTTGGGTAACAGTCCTTTATCAGTTGTATCATTTTAAAATAATTTCTCCCAGTCTATGTCTTTTTTTTTTTTCGAGACAGAGTTTCACTCTGTTGCTTGGGCTGAAGTGCAGTGGCACGATCTTGGCTTACTACAACCTCTGCCTCCCAGGTTCAAGCGATTCTTGTGCCTCAGCCTCCCGAGTAGCTGGGATTACAGACATGTGCCACCACACCTGGCTAATTTTTGTATTTTTAATAGAGAAGGAGTTTCACCATGTTGGCCAGGCCAGTCTTGAACTCCTGATCTCAGGTGATCCGCCCACCTCAGCCTCCCAAATTGCTGGGACTACAGGCGTGAGCCACCGCGCCCGGCCCCCAGTCTATGCCTTGTTTCCTCATTCTCCTAACATAGTCTCTTGCAGAACAGGAGTTTTTAATTTTAATGAAGTCCACCTTATCAATTGTTTCTGTCATGGTTCATGCCTTTGGTGTTGTATCTAAAAAGTCATCACCATACCCAGAAGAAACCAATCTGGGTTTTCTTCTGTAGAGTTTTATAGTTTGGTATTTTACATTTACATATAGTTTGGGATTTACATTTGATTTTTGTGAAGGATGTAAGCTTGTGTCTAGGTTAATTTTTTCTTTCTTTCTTTCTTTTTTTTTTTTTTTTTGTATGTGAATGTCCATTTGTTCCAGCACCATTTGTTGAAAGGTTTATATTTGCTTGCCTTTGCTCCTTTGTCAAAGATTGGTTCTCTATATATTTGTCTGGGTCTATTTCTGGGCTTTCTGTCTGTTCCATTGATGTATTTGTCTGTTCTTTTTGCCAGTACCACACTGTCTTGATTATTGTAGCTTTATAGTAAGTTTTGAAGTCAGATAGTGTCAGTTTTCTGACATTTTCTTCTCCTTCAATATCAAGTTGGTTTTCTAGATCTTTTCCTTTCCATATAAACTTTTATTTTATTTTATGTATTTTTTAAGAGAGAGGGTCTTGCTCTTTCACTCTGAGGCCCTGCTTGAGCTCCTGGAGGTAAAAGTCACAAAAGTATTTGTCCCCATGGCTTCTTGAACTCTTAGACTTGTCCACACTGAGGTGCCAGCGATTTGTCAGTTTAAATTTTCCAATCCCAGCACTGGTTCCTGGGGAGGTAACTCTGTTTGTGGGTTTCTGCTTTAGTAAGCTAATATTCTCTCTATCTGCCTGTTTCTCTCTCCAATTTTGGGAGTAGTGGTTTGCCCTATAACCTCAGTTCTCTGATAGATCTAAGAAGAGTTGTAGATTTGTCGATTCGTTCGTTTTTTACTTGTTGTCAGGACCGAGTGGCCACTTTTAAGCTCCTTACATACCAGACTGGAAACCAGAAATTCAATATTGACATTTTAAAACAAAATTGTGGGCCTGGCACAATGGCTCATGCCTGTCATCCCAGCACTTTGGGAGGCCGAGATGGGTGGATCACTTGAGGTCAAGAGTTCGAGACCAGACCAGCCTGGCCAACATGATGAAACCCCATCTCTACTAAAAATACAAAAATACTAGCCGGGCGTGGTGGCGTGCACCTGTAGTTCCAGCTACTCGGGAGGCTGAGGCAGGAGAATTGCTTGAACCCAGGAAGCGGAGGTTGCCATGAGCTGAGATTGCACCACTGGACTCCAGCCTGGGTGACACAGCAAGACTCTATCTCCAATAAATAAATAAATACATAAATAAAAAACAAAATTGTTACCCAAACACTTTAATGCATCTATTGGCATCTAAATACTGTAATGCTTTGAAACATCATCATAAATTTACAAAATATATAACAAGTTATTTTTTAACTTTTAAATATTTATACATTTCATTTTTTCTCCTCAAACTTATATTTTTATTCTGCTTCTTTCCCATATTTTTTCCTAATGGGATATGTTTTAATGTTTGCAAATCTTTTAGCGATCACTGTATCATACTTCTCTGAAACAAAAATATGTATATAAATTAGAGCATAACTAACCAAAGCGCCACATTATATATACTTTGATAAATAATTAACAACCTAAACATAAATTTGGACAGCAATGTATCTCTTAATGAGATGAATAGTATGTACCTGTAGATGTACTTACGGATGAATATAACTTACTGCTAAAATTAACATCAATTTTTTCCCAATTTTACTTGTTATAGTTATAAGTACTGAAATATGTTGTCCATGCAAATGTGTAGATAGAATGGAAGGAGTTTGTTACAGTGATGCCACTCAATTCTTTGAACTTCTGAGTTATTTACCAAAAATAACAACATAATTTATTACTATTATTGCCATCAAAAATAATTTTAATGGTCTATCGAGTGACAATTTGTTAAGATCCTCCTTCAAATTTGTTGCAAGCAATGGATTAGAAATGACCTGACCTGCAAAAGGATTTGTTGCCAAGCTATTAGAATCATTTGCTTTTTCTCTTTCTGGGAATTCTAACAAAAGGCTATATCAAGACTTATTAAATGACTCTTAATTATATCCCTTATTGTTTTACTTGAAAGCAACTTATTCAACTAGATATAGCCAGAAAGAGTTGGGGAAATGGTAATATTAGTAATTTAATTATGCCATTGCCAATCAAGTAATTTTTGATAAAATGTTTTTATCGTTTGCTTACAACCTTTTTTAAAAAACAAAATCTCAGGGCTACAGTTTTAGATTACAAACTTTGCAGAAAACACCATCCAACCGAATTGGCAAAACCAGTCCTCATTGTCAAACCTACCAAAAACCTACAAACCAAGAAAATGTCTTTTCAATTCAAATGCATTAATGTATTTTCAGTTCAAATGTATTAATGTATTTTCAGTTCAAAAGTATTAATGTATTTCAAGAAGCTTTGTAAAAAACACTGGGAAATAAATGATAGAATGGATTGTGTAAAATAGAATCAGTCAAGATTAAAA
>NW_016829846.1:447408-464469 GCF_001698545.2 Rhinopithecus bieti | reverse complement strand
TTAGACAGAGTCTCACTCTCTCACCCAGACCGAAGTGCAGTGGTGTGATCTCGGTTCACTGCAACCTCCGCCTCCCAGGCTCAAGCAATTCTCCTGCCTCAGCCTCCTGAGTAGCTGGAATTACAGGCACGCACCACTACCACCCGGCTAATTTTTGTGTTTTTAGTAGAGATGGGGTTTCACCATGTTGGCCCGGCTGGTCTCGAATTCCTGACCTCAAATGATCCACCCACCTCGGTCTCCCAAAGTGCTGGGATTACAGGCATGAGCCACTGTGCCTGGCCTAGTCTCAGACTTTGCTGGGCTCTCTTCACCTCCCCAAAGTCAAACAAGTGTCCACAATGTTTATAGAAACAGGAGAGGGGCCTCCAGTCTTCAACCCAGGGCCATTTTTGCACTGCCCTCACTGTCTGAGCCCACATAATTACTAGAAGGGAGCAGATTCGTTGCACCTATCACGGGTCAGGTACCTGCAGTCTGTTCCCAGGTGGAACTCCCATGCCTAGGGCCTCACATTCTCATATCTCCTGAGGTCCTGCCACTGGCACCTGCTGCTTATGGGATCCATAGACATTTGGCCCTTTCCCTGCAATTTGGAGAGTTCTTGTCTCTCATTGTCTTCTTCTTTCCAGAATACCCCCCAAGTTGCTCTGGCTTCAGGAAAACAGCAGCCAGGAAGTCAGGCTGTCTACCAGCAACTTGAGTTCACAGCACCTACAAAGGAGTCTGTACCACAGGGCCCTCATACCTTCTTGGAGTAGGGGGCAGGGAAAAGACAGAACACAAAATCTGAAGTAATAGATCCGTGAATGATCCTATTTTCCTACTACTATTAATAAATGGCTAACATTATTCAGCATTACTCTCTGCTCATAAAGATGATCAAATTTAATTCTCAGAACTTCACCATGTTTTAAAGACCAGACAACTGAGGCTCAGAGAGTTTGAGTAACTTTCCCGGTAATAGCAGAGCTGGGATTAGAACCTGAGTCTGTTGGGTTCCCAAGTTCAACCCCTATGTTGTATTTTCTCTCCTGTGGGAACACAGTGAGGTGCCAGCATAGGTTAGCTGCAGCATGAGTTCCCAGATAGCTCAATGAATTCATCCATGGAATACCGCTGCCCAGAGCTCTCCATCTGGTTGTCAGAGTGCATTTGCCAAGACTCAAGAACAACAGTGCTGCTTTGGGCGTAATTAATGTTTAGACAATAACTGGTCAGCATGTTCAGCTGCTTCTTGAGGTCACTCCTGGGATAGGAAAATAGGACCCCGTATTGGCATAAACAGGATGTTTGTTTTCTTTGTGCTCTATCAGTAGGCCATTATCTTGGTCATGTAGAAGTTATACCAAATTGCTCAGGTGCAGATTCAGAAAGGGGGAGGATATGGCGCGGCCTAGTTTTGTGCTGTTTAAAATAGAAAATGGAGTCTGAAATCCATTTCTGCTCAATATGATTCTTGGGGTAGTATTTTAATAAAGTCCTAAAAGAACATTCAAAAAGTCTTAGATCAGTTTTAAAATCATATTGCATGGCCCGTAAAGAATTCCTGTTTATGGGGTCAAAAGCTAATATAGTCAGTAAATCAATACATAGTTATTATGGCCCTACTACCTGCCACCTCCTGCCCACCTTTCCCCCCACCCCCACCTCTGGGCATGATGGGTGATTCGAAGACAGATAGAGCTCTTGACTTAAGTTATTTATAATATGCTTCAGGGTTTTCAAATGTTGTATTCATCAGAATCATCTCTGAAGCTTGTCAAAGACAGAGCTATCTGGGCCCCACTACAGACCCACTGAATCAAAATCTCAGGGAGTGGGCTGGGTTTCTTTATATGTATTTAACAAGTTCCTTGGGTGATTCTGATTCTCAGCAGTTTTCAAGCCAGATTTATGGTTGATGTTGTTTTGGTAATATAAACTGCTACAATAGAAAACATCTCAGGAAGTATGTATAGGAGATATAGAGGCATATGTGTGTGTGTGTATATATATATATATATATCTAGAAACTCATTAGTCTCTCATTTGCATGTATGTTGTTGAAATGTTCCTGTAGGCCGGACACGGTGGCTCACGCCTGTAATCCCAGCATTTTGGGAGGCTGAGGCAGGTGGATCACTTGAAGTCAGGACTTTGAGACCAGCCTGGCCAACATGGCGAAACCCTGTCTCTACTAAAATACAAAAATTAGCCAGGTGTGGTGGCAGGCACCTGTAATCCCAGCTACTCGGGAGGCTGAGGCAGGAGAATTGCTTGAACCCAGAAGGTAAAGGTTGCAGTGAGCTGAGATCGCACCATTGCACTCAAGCCTGGGCAACAGAGGGAGACTCTGTGTCAAAAAAAAAAAAAAAGAAAGAAAGAAAGAAGGAAGGAAAGAGAGAGAAAGAAACCTGTAGATAAATATACATCTATTATTGTAAATAATAACAAATATTTGTTGATTTGTTGAGTATCTATATGTATCAGGTTTTGTTAATTCATTCAAGAAATATCATTAAAAGCCTACTAGGGGCCAGGTATGGTACATCAGAAAATGAAACAAAAGTCCCTGCTCTCGGGAATTTATAGGGGAACACCAACAATAAAACTAAATAAGACAGCTACATGAGACAAGTGTCATGAGGAGAAGTAACGTAGCAGAGGATCACAATTCAGAAGAGGGTGGGGCTGCTTGGGAGACTGAGGCAGGAGAATCGCTTGAACCCGGGAGGCGGAGGTTGCAGTGAGCCGAAATCGTGCCGTTGCACTCCAGCCTGGGCAACAAGAGCAAAGCTCTGTCAAAAAAAAGAGAAGAAGATAGGGGGAAAGACTTGAGGGAGAGGAGGAGGTGAGCTCTATGAGTATTTGGAGCACAATTATTCCAGTTTTGGGGAATAGTGCAAGGCCCTGACCTGAGGAGAAGTATTCAAGAAACTGCAAGGCCAGGGAGCTGGGAGACACTAGGAGGTTGGTCAGGGAGGCAAGGAGTGGGCAGAGGCATGGGTCTTGTGGGCCACTGGAGGACTTTGGTTTTACCCTGAGTGAGATGGGAAGGGTTCTGAGTTTGGGAATGACACAGACTGACAAGCTTCAACAGGCTCATTCTGGCCAATGAGAATAAGTTGTTGGGAGTGGGCAAGGCCGGAATCAGGAGATCAGTTAAGAGGCTACTGCAGTCATCCCTGGGAGAGATGATGAAGGGGCGGGGATGGGAGCAGTGGAGGTGCTGAGAAAAACATGGCTTCCGGGTGTGCTTTGAAGGCAGAGCCTACAGTTTTCCTGATGGCTTGGGTGTGGATTATGTGAAGGGACTACAACAGAAGGCTTTCTAAGGATGCTGAATGTGGCCGTTGGCTATGCTTACTCTGTGGCCAGATTTGATTCTGGGTGTGGGCCATCATTCTGTTCCAAGAAAATGATCATATTTTGTTTTAAAACACATCTTGTGAGATTAGGCAGTATCTGTCTTCCTGTGTCTGGCTTACTTCACTTAATGAAATATCCTCCAGATTCATCCATGTTGCCATAAATGACAGGATTTCATTCTTTTTCATAGCTAAATAGTATTCCATTGTGTTTATATACCAATACCACTTATATATGGAATCTAAAGAAGTTGATCTCATGGAAATAGAGAGTAGAACAGTGGTTACCAGAGGCTGGGGAAGGTAGGTGACAGGGGACAGGGAGAAGTTAATCAACGAGTACCAAGTTACAGTTAGGAGGAATAAGTTCCGGTGTTCTATTGCACATTAGGGTGACTATGGTTAACAATATTGTATATTTCAAAACACCTATAAGACAGAATTTCGAATGTTCTTACCACAAAGAAATGATAAAGGTATGAGGTGATGGATATGCTAAATATCCTGATTAGATTATTATACAATGTATACATGCATGGAAACATCACAGTCTACCCCATAAATATGTTAATTATTATGCATCAATTAAATTTTTTTAATTAAACACATATTGTGCACTTACTGTTAGTGAATTTATTGCCTGGGGACAGTGCCTCACGCCTGGAATCCCAACACTTTGGGAGGCTGAGGCCGGTGGATCACTTGCAGTCAGGAGTTCGAGACCAGCCTGGCCAACATGGTGAAACCTCATCTCTATTAAAATACAAAAATTAGCTGGGTGTTGCGACACACACTTGTAATCCCAGCTGCTCAGGGGGCTGAAGCAGGAGAATCACTTGAACCTGGGAGGTGGAGGTTGCAGTGAGCCAAGATCACGCCACTGCACTCCAGCCTGGGTGACAGAATAAGACTTTGTCTAAAAAAAAAAAAAATTAGTGAATTTATTGTAAATACATAATACTTTAAAGAAAAAAAAATTCATTGCAAAGATCAGTCAAGGTAGTTCTGACTGGCCACTGCAAGTCTCTCACTGGGATCTTGGTAAACAGGGACTGTACCCACAATGGTATTTCTTCCTGTCACATAGGAGATCTTAGGAAAGCTGCCTTGGCCAGCCAAAAGATAGGATAGTGAATAGTATTTATTGTTCAGTTTGTTTAAAAGCGCTTTTTTTGTAAGTTCTCAAAAAATGTTTTCTAAGGCTGATAGTGGAAGATATCCCCATTTGAGGGTTCAGGAACCTGAGATCTAGAAAGGATAAGAGATGTGGAAAGGATGAACTCTACTAGATCAAACCTTTGATTTTATGACTTTCTCCTCTTGATTGAATGGCCTGATGTGTAGTGACTGGCCCTCAATCCAGAAACAGAAGTACATGTATTTGTGTGTGTGTGTGTGTGTGTGTGTGTGTCTGTCTCACACTTGGGTTACAAAGTACAATGATCTAGTAAAATAATTGGAACTGATTGTTCAAACCATTCAAACCTCCTATAAATCAGGCCTCTTGGTTCCTCTCCTTCTCTCCCTTCTGTGTCTGTTCATTTGGTCATTTTATTTCTGAATGGTAATTTTCACTGAGGAGTGGGATAGGAAAATAAAAAGATATGAAAGTCACATTAGGTAGTGTAGAGAATAATTTTAATAGAAGCCTCCATGGAGAATGCAGATGTAATTAGCACTAAAATGAAATTCTGAATTGTCAGTGGATTTCAGCTTACTTTGCTCTCCAAATCCTTTGTTCCCTTAAAAAGCTGAGTTCAATTATGACAAGCACCTAGCAAAGCTGTGCTTCTTTTGTCCTGCTGAAGAAGCCTTGTCTGAACCAGGGTGGCTGTGAGCAGGTCCTGGGCTGAGTAATGGCATTTAATGCATTTGCCTGTTTCAGTTTGCAGTGATGATCTCACCCACAAATTCAAAGGTTTCACCGTGATGAATGAAGCCGAGAGATACGAAGCTCTCAGACACTGTCGCTACGTAGACGAAGTAATCAGAGATGCTCCCTGGACACTCACGCCAGAGTTTCTGGAAAAACACAAGGTACTTGTCATTCTCCCACATTCTCTAAGTAGCAAGATTAGGGAGTCTGGTTCTGCAGCTAAGACTACAGAAAGCCCAAAGTCTCTCTCAATTTCTAAAAGAGGTAATTTCAGAAACTGTCATGTGGAACTGCTTGATGTGGCACCTTTCTTTTCCGCCCAAGCCCGAGGGCTGGTATCCTCTCACTTCTTTGATTATGGGCCCTGGAGCTAAACCACCCAGGTCCAAATCCTGCCTCTATCTCTTCCTAGTTGTGAGACGTTAAACAAGATATCTAACCACACTGTACTCGCTTACCTCAACTGTAAAATGGGATGATGTTAGTATCTTCCTTGTGGGCATGTTTTGAAGATCTAAGAGACAATCTTAGTTAAGCAGTTAGAACACTGGCTGGCCCATAGCAAGAGTTCCAAAAATGTCATTGTCACCGCCATCACCACCGTCATTATTGATGCTTATTGATTCATAGGCATTCTTTTTCATGGAACAAATGAACACACATCTTATCCAGAAAGTCACAGGTCAGCCTTTAAAGAAAGAACTTTATATCTATGATTTTGTGACCCTGAGAATCCTACTGACATAAGATTTTTATTAGTTGGAAACATGAGAGATTCTTTTGATCTGCATCAAATTATGTGCTTTGTATCTCCCTACCAGCCCCACATTAGGAGCTATTCTTTCCTTTTATAAGCAGTACAAAAAAAAAAAATAAGATTAAGCTGTTCTAAGAATTTTCTTTTCTATTTTTAAAGCCACGATGCAGAAGAGAATAGAGAACACTGATAAATGTGCATGAGTAATAGCTGAAGAGACAATTTCCCAGTGAGAATAAAAGAAAAGGAAAACTACAATATGATTTACTTCCAGTAATCACTACCACATTTTACTAAGCATCTATTGTATATTCAACATGTGCTAGGCATTATGGGGATACTTATAATGATAATGATGGCTGTAATTTATTGAGTGTTTACCATGTGCCCGGCACTGTGCTAAGGGCTTTGTCATTATATGAATTGAATTCAATCTCGCAGCTACCCTGAGAAGTTGTTATTATACATTGGAGAGGAAAAGGAATTAAGTTTGAGTGCTAAGAATAGAATTAATAATAATAATAAACATTTATTGAGGATATACTCCGTACTAATTATTTTTCAGCATTTTTACGTAATTATATCATTTAATCCAGTGATTCTCAACTGGGGCGAGTTTGCCCTGAGGAACATTTGGCAATGTCTTGAGACATTTGGGGTTGTCACAGCTAGAGGGGTGCTACCGGCATCTAGCGGGTAAAAGTCAGGGATACTGCTAAGCACATGCCAATGTACAGGACAACTCCTGACACCAAAGAATTCTCCAGTCCTGAATGTCACTAGTACTGAGCTTGAGAAATCCTGATTGAATCCTTTCCCCCAACTTATGAGTTATATAGCTAGCAAGTAGTGGGGCAGGGAATCATACTATGCTAAACTACCTCTCAAGTATTTAACTACTACTACTCTAAATTACCTCTCAAGGTAGAGTGAAACCCCATTATAAAGGACTTGTTATAAAGGGTTTTAAAATCTAGGCAAGGAGCGTTTACTTGATGTTGCAGGAAACAGGAATAAAGATGAGCAGGCATAAGGATGACCAGAAAATAAATAAATAAATAAATAAATAAATAAATAAAAACAAAAAAAACCCTGTTTAAGGAGGATACCCCATGTGACAGCAGGATGGCTTGGAGAGGAGGAGGCCTACAGTGAGGAAGGCCAGATACAAGTTGGTGTCAGTAATCTGGGTGACCAGGTCCTAGATTTGGTGTAGTCTCCGTGGAGAGAAGATGATGGGTACACACCTACATATGCATGTGTGCACACAAACACACACACACACACACACACACACACACACATCCCAGCGGAACCTAGGGTGAGTGAAATAAGTAGAGAAAAGAGGCTTATTCCAAGGTTTCGGTCTCCCCAAGACCCAAAATGAATAAAATAAAAGTGCCATTGGAAGGGGTCACTCATTTTCAGAAAGGTGAAGTAAATTCAGGACAGGATGATTTAAAGTGACAGCAAGAGGTGGCAAAAGAGAGGGCTGCAGTGGGAATTAAGAGCACCTGGCCTGGTGCCCTGGCAGCCCACTAAACCTGGCCTGGTACCCCGGCAGCCCACTCCAGTCTTTAAGCCTCAGATAAATCTAACAAATTTTCTAGTTTCAGCACCTTTTGTCCCAACTGAAGTAGTAACATGTGGCCTGCCCACCTCACAAAGTGGTTATGAGGATCGAATGAGGAAAGAGACAAATTTCTTTTCACAGTATAAAATGTGACCTAAGTGTGAGTGCCCATTGCCATCAATGGGACAGGAAATGAAGATTTGGGTTCCTCATCATAGGAGGGATGATAAAAATTCAAAGAATGAATGGGTTCTCAAAGGATAAACTTTAGATGCAGAAGGACAGAAGGCCAAGAAAACCTACTCTCTGGGATAGGACAAGAAAGAGGGACCAGCAAAGGAGAGAAACCAAAACATTTATTCTTCTAGTTCCCATTATCTCATAGAAATGAAAATAGTTGGAAATACATTTCAGCCAAAGGATTCAGGTCTCCACTATAAATGTAACATACAACTGCCTTATTTTGAAAAGGCATTCTGAAGTCACCATTCCGCCCTTCAAATCTGCAGACATGCACATCCATCCCAGTGGTGACATCACTCTTCTCTCTCTCCAACAGATTGATTTTGTGGCTCATGATGACATTCCGTATTCCTCTGCTGGCTCTGATGATGTTTACAAGCACATAAAGGAAGCAGGTGAGGCATTCCCCTCTGCTCACCTGTCAAACACATCACAATAATCAGGTGTAATAAGAGACATCTGCCCTGGGACATCTGCAGTGTATACAAACAGGGAGTTACAACTTTAGATGTCCCCCAAACAGCTTCTACAAGCCACTGTTAACATGTGCTAAGGCTCAGTTATGGCACAGATACCATTTAGGTATTTATGTAGGAATGAACCTGAGCACCAAAGTGCTCAACTTTAGGTCTGAGGCTTAATTTCCGGGCTCATCAGACGAAAAGTGCAGGACCCCATTACTTAAAGGGCAGCCATTTTCCCCATTCATAATTAAGTCTTCACAATGAAATTACAGGATACTCCCAAGAAATTTCCTTCCAGAAGAAGATAGATAACTGGCTAGTTAATAATCTGGACTCCTTGTGTCCAAAGTTAGTCCTGCCATATTTCTAGTGTCATCCTGTCACATGTTAGTAATATTATCAGTTACCACATGTAGAGGCAAAGAAAATGGGTAAATGTTTTAATGGCTTGGCTTATTTTCTGCTATTTTACTATCTACCATGCATCTCATCTATAGGCACTGTAGGTACACCCATGCATACCTTCCTACATACATTAAACCATTATCTGGCAGGTGCAGATACTATAGTGAGTTACCATATGCATAGGGATTTCAAGAAGTCTAATGCTCCCTGCATTATACTAGAGCCATTGTTGACATGTGCCATCAGAGCCATCTTCCCCACTCCTGGGGACCAATGAGACTCCACTCAGCTTGCTCCCACCATTTCCCACTCAGCCCGCTGCCACTACAGCCTTTTCCTGGTACTCATGGACCTTCAGATTCTTGAGGTAGGGTGGGCTCCTAAGGGTCACTGACCCAGGCTCCTATCTCCTTCTTGGCATCATTGCCAGCTCCTGGCAGAACTGATGCTTTTACATTTCCCATGACAGGGAGCTCCCTGCCTTCTGAGGCAGCCTGTTCCATCTTTGGATGGTTTTGGCTGTCATTGTTTAATATATGAATCCCCTGAGTGCATCTATAAGCCAGGAATTGTATGAGAGAAAATGAATAAGACATAGACCTCACCCTTGAGAGAGAGCAGAGAAAGACATAAATAATTACCCAAAATATAACCAGCCTGTGGCAGAGTATGTACAGCAGGCCAGGGCAGCGTGTTCGAAGGTGGAACTGTATGAAGCACAGCGTATCTGGAGAAAATAAACATGTTAATGTAGTGTAGGGTGTGTAGAGGTGGGAGGCAGAGATGGAGACTGGCAGGACAAGCTGGTTGAGGCTTGCTTCCATATGATGTTACATGGAACCAAATACTGTTCTGAGGCAGGGGAATCTGTGATCAGGTCTTTTGTGTGGGAAGGAGCAACTGGGGGGCCATAAGTGGTTTCCGTAACTAAACTTAACTAGGAAACCCCATTTCCACAGTTGACAGGAAAAAAAAACACTTGACGTGTGAAATCATTGAGACTCTTCTAAGTTTGTACTTAGACTGTGTAGAGTAAACTTTTTGCCTTTTTCTCCTGAGGTGATCTAAGTTTCTGGAACACTCTGGCCTGGCATGGGTTGGGGATCTTTAGTTGTGAGGTCTCAAGACCTGCTCAGCCATCAGCCCCACCTACCAGACCCCTGTGGCAGCCTCTGAGACTCTGTCACCTCCCCGCTTTGGCCTGTCCTGGCCACAGCCTCTGTCGCAGGATTCCCTTCCCTGGGCTATAGGTGTGCTGCCCAGCAGTCATGCTGATCTTAAATCTTGGACTTCCTTCCATGTTCCTCTAGAGAGTCCCCAGGAAACTTAAAAAATGTCCTCCATAATCTACTAGAGGGCAAGGGAAACCAGGCAATGTGAGTAAGCCATGTCACGCCCTGTCTGACTTGTCTGCCATGTTGGCCTCTGTAAAAGTATTTCCTTCCAAAATTCCTGACCATAAGCAAGGTACCAGTGGCCCTGCACTGAGCCTTCTAAGGGGGTCTCTTCCCTGCCCCTGCCCCTGGGATTTGAACCTGAGTCAGAGCAAGGGACAGACCGCACTCCTGTTTCCTCACTTCTGCTGTCTGCCTCCCCATCCCTCTCTGCACTCCTCCCCTCAACTCCCAGAGGTCCTTTTCTTCTTCCTGGAGAGCAGAAAACTGCCCCTTAATTAATTTCATGCCTTCCCAGGGTTAACATACACTCCAGGGCTTATAGTCAAACATTCTGTACCCTGAGTCTACTCAGCCTCTGGTTCTTAATAGTTCAAAAGACACTTCTGGGATTTAGAACACCCTTTTATACTCCTCAAAGCCTGGCTCTTCCTAGTGAAACTCTTGCCTTTCTTAACTCTTCTTTTAAATGAGCCTTAAAAGAGACTGTTTTAGAAGTTGAAGGCTGAACACGGTCTCCTGTACTCTCAGCTTCATCTGCCTCCCCCTGAAGTCATCGAGGTCTCAGTGTCCATGAGAATAGGGCCTCAGGACAGACATGATCCCTAGAAATGAAAACAACATTGGATACTAGTTCGAAAAATGATTGTTACATAGAATGTATGTATTCTCCCTGATGGCATTTTTGTTGGTTCACACTCCTTGGGGGCCAGCCTGGGAAGCTCCATGCCATCCCCTGCAGGGCTGGTGGTGGGGACTGTACCATCCTCTTAGGAAGGACTTCTTCAGAAGTCAAGAACATTGGATAATGGGAGGTCTGACATTCTCAAGTCTCAATCTTGTTTGTGAGGAGTTCCAAGGAAGGAAACCTCATACACTTCGGACTTGGAAGTCTGCTCTGGAACTGGAGAAGAAACTGGCAGATGCCTCAGTTACATCAAGATGGGTTATAGCATGGCGTGATTAATATTTATTTATTTACTTACTTTACTTACTTAATTTATGAGACAAAGTCTCACTCTGTCACCCAGGCTGGAGTACAGTGGTGTGATCATAGCTTACTGCAACCTCAACCTCCTGGACTCAGACGATCCTCCCACCTCAGCCTCTCAAGTAGCTGGGACTACAGTCACACACCACCATGCCCAGATAATTTTAAAATTTTTTGTAGAGTCTCCCTATGTTGCCCAGACTGGTCTCAAACTCCTGGGCTCAAGTGATGCTCCCACCTCGGCCTGCCAAAGTGCTGGGATTATAAGTATGAGCCACCATGCCTGGCCTGATTAATACCCTTTAAAGTTGTTGTAAGATCTGAGCTGTGAGCCAGCTGCTCCTTTCCTAAAATTGCCATAAGGATTTGTTATAGACCAGTGCTTATGAAACTTAGATATGCCTCAGATCATCTGTGGAATCTTGCGAAAATTCAGATTCAGATTCAGTAGGTCTGGTGGGGCCAGAGATTCCCATTTCTAGTGAGCTCTCAGGTTGTTAGATGCTGTAGGTCCATAGGCCTCACTTAGAGTAGCAAAGATCTGGACCAGGCATTCTCATCCAGCTGAGTTATCCCCAGTGTTTCTCGAATCAGTGTTTCCTGGGGGCAGTAGTTCCTTGGCTACCTCATAGTGTATAGGAATAAGCATTTGGTGGCGGTTTTCTTTTTGTGTGAGTGGCCGTCAGTGAGCTAAGAATATGTTGCTTTCCTGATTTGGGGAATAAAATATCAAGTTCCAGTTGTTTCGGTGTAGGAACAGGTCCAACATTTTTCTAACTCTAGCAATCCAGCATCCTTATTGTTGCATAAGAAAGTGACTCCCAAAGTTAGTGACTTAAAAGAACCTCTTGATGTCACTCATGATTTTGTGGGGCAGGATTTTAGCAGAGGCTTAACTGTGTAGTTCTTGCTCGGGGTCTCTCAAACAGTTGTCAGATGTTGGTGGGGGCTGTGGTCATCTGAAGGCTGACCTTGGATGCTGGCTATGATCACAGAGCTCAATTGCAGTTGTCACTGGGGCATACAGGTGGCCTCTTCATGTTGCTTGGGCTTCTCACACCATGGCAGCTGAGAGGCAATATCTAGAGAGAAAGCAATCTTGACAGAAGCCACAAGGCTTCTTCTGACTTAGTCTTGGAAGTCACACAGAGTCACTCTTGTCACATTCATTTGGTATAAGCAAGTCACTGAGGCCAGCCCAGATTCCAGGGGAAGAGAATTGGGCCATCTTTAATCCACCACAATGCCCTTTCCAAATTGAATAGTCAGGTAGTATTTTACTTGCCCTAGTAGCACAGGCTAAGACTCAGTGTGACTTTTCCTATGTGCAAGGACCCTTCCTTGTGCTCCATCACATCTGCTCTGCTGATTCCTTAGCAGGAGGGAGAATCACAGTAATGATCTATTTGGAACCCAGGTAGAGAAGGCCAGAATTCATCATGGGAGAAAGATGCTCAGAAAGGGCCTCAGCATCTATATTTGGCTTTCATACTCAAATCATGGCTTATTTTGAAAGTCAAAAGTCTCTTTAAATGAAGCCAGAGATACCAAGGACATGACTTAAGCTTTACAACACTCTGCTCTGCTTGTCAGAACTATGTGTCAAAATCCTCTAGCAAAGCTGGATGAAAAGATGGAGCTTAAATTAAATAGACTGTAAGGTCCACATTACTCATCACCATTCTAATATTGCCTACTACTGTTGAAAGTTTCCTTCATTAACATGTGCTTTGCTGCTTCTTAAAATAGCTCCATAACCAAATGCTGCAATTCTGAAAAGCATGATAAAAAAGGTTCTCTGATCGTGCTCATTACTGAATATTTTTAGCAGAGCAATAATTAGGATTTGAAGGAAGCCGGGTATCTCATTATGTCAACAGAGGGCTTGGCTTCTTTCAGAGACCTACCTCCCAACCAGCCAAAGCAAATCTCTCCCTAAGCCAAATCTACTTTCAGTTACTCAAACACAGAGACTTCACCTTCTGGCTTCAAAGAAAGGGTAGGCTCATGGCATCAATGTCTTACATGACTTGCTAAAATCCATTAGTCACTAGAGAATTGTCTGATTATTTCAGCAGGAGGGGTGTGGGTAAAATATCTGCCTGCTGAAAGATGGGATGGATTTCTCACCAGAATGTTCCCCACTGTTCCCACAAAGGTGGGTATGTTGTCTCAGGGTTCCCCCACCCACCAGAGCCTCCTGCACAGCTGGGTCAATTTGGGTGCTATTTATGTTTGTGTGTGTAGATGTAGATGTTTACATCTTCTGCCTTCCATTTGGTTTTCCGTGTTAGATTCTTCCCTCCTAGAAGGTGATAAAAGAAGTGTTTGGCCTAGTGGCAAACCCCAACTGTCCTCTGACCATGGAACATAAGAAACTGGATGTTTTGTCTCTAACATCAGCAGAGCCACTCTGCTAGTGATACTATAAACGTGCAAATGACATCAAAAGAAAGCTCCAAAGAGACACCGTCACGGGGGCTGCAAGATGGAAACATTCAGAGATAACTGGATTTGGAAGGGCACTTAGAGATCAATATTCATCTGGTCATTCATTCAACAAATATTCCTATGGTGCCTGTTTGTCACCCAGTGATGAGAATGTAGAAGAGGATGAGAAAGGCGTGATCCCTTCCCTAGTGTAGTTTATAGTCAACAAGACAGTTGTTGAACAAGTTATTTTATAAAGATCTTGCTGTGTTTGGAGGGAAGGGGAGTGGTCCATGGGAAGGAACAACACACCAGAAGACCTAGTCTGAAGGTTGAGATATTTGCTTGAGGAAGTGACACTAAAGCTGAAGCCCAATGGATGCCCAAGAGTTAACCAGGTAGAGATTGTGTCTGTGGCAGAGTGAGGGGAGGGGAGCCAACCCTTTCAGGACACTGAAGAAATCCAGCATGGCTGGGCTGAGGCAGGGTCAGCCTACTGCCCAACTCCACAGAATACAACAGCAGTGCCCCCGCTGCAGTTGTATAGCACCAGGGCCTTGGTTTAGGGAGTGAAGGGGAGAGGGTCTGAGATAAAATTGGAGACAAGCACAGGGAATAGACCATGCAAACTGCTGCACAGCCAAGTTAAGGATTTGGCTCTGAATCCAGAGAACAGCACAAAGCCAGTGGAGGGTTTCGAGCAGACCTCTGACTTGCATTTAGTAAGAACGCTCTGTAGAACTTGCTCTATGGGTTGAGGCAGACAAAAATGGCATCGCTGGAGACTGGTTTTGAGGTTCTTGCTGTGATCTTTGGCCAAGATGGTGTTGAACTGGTTTAGGATGGAGGAAAGTGGGCGAATTAGGGAAACATTTAAGAAGTAGATTGGGAACTCGGTTGGATGTGGGGAGTGAGAGAGAAAGAGATGGCACAGATGAGTCCCAGGTCATCATGTCCAATCACCTTTTTCTCAGCTGAGGAGGCTACAGTTAAGTAACTTGCCTTCAGAGGGTTTGAGTGACTTGCCCACGTCTACAAACCAAGAACCCAGTGCCGTTGTCCCCAGGCTTTGTCCATCATACTGTCCCATGCCTGATGCCTCTGACTGAGTGGCTGTAATGATATGGGGTAGAAAGATCTCAGTTGCCAACAACATGTCATTTCAGTTCACAACAGAAGTGTGAGCATAAACCTGATTCTTGTCTTTGTTAATATTTGTGACCTCTTTATAGCCCTATATTTGTTGATATACCCACATTTATCTTTGAAGACTTTAAGAAAGTTCTATTAGAACTTGGCATCCTCTGTGCTTGTTTATTTTTACTCAGCCCCACATATTCTAGATGAAAGGGCCTTTGAGTCGTGGAACTACCATGTATAGTAGACTGTTCTTAGGAAGATAAATCATCTAACCATCCCTACAGGCATGCCTTCAGATCAGAGACGACACAAATAGTACACTTTTTCTTCTTTTCCTTCAGTATAACATGAGCAGACTTCCTTGGGGATGAAGCAGAGTTGCTGTGATCTAATTCATTGACTCAGTTGTTAGTCTTCATTTACTTTCTCACTCAATTTGCATTTATTGAACACCTTCCATGTGCTAGACACAGGGGCTGAGCTGGGTGCTGGGGGTGCAAAGACAATTAAGGCACTATCAGTGCTTTCAAAATGTGCATTTTCTACGTGGAGACAATTCTTTAAATTTTTTTTTTGAGATGGGGTCAGGCTAGAGTGCAGTGGCGCAGTCACTGCTCACAGCAGCCTTGACCTTGGACTCAAGTGATCCTCTCACTTCAGTCTCCCAAGTAGCTGGGACCACAGGCGTGCACCACCACACCCAGCTAACTTTTGTATTTTTTGTAAAGACAGGGTTTTGCCATGTTGCCCAGGCTGGTCTTGAACTCCTGGACTCAAATGGTCTGCCTGCCTTGGCCTTCCAAAGTACTGGGATTATAGGCATGAGCCACCATGCCTGGCCCGATATTTTTGTTAATGAAAGATAACTTAGGTTCTGAATGTTGTGGATTCTGCCTGGTGATGTCAGAAAAGACTTCCCAGAGACATAACCTTGAGACTTTGCAGGATGAGGAAGAGCTTTGCAGTTAATATGAGCAGGGAAGGGGTGTCCAGGGCAGAAATGAAAGGCTCAGCATGGCTAAACAGCAGGGGCCAGACAAGTGGATGGTACATCCTGGAAACAGGTCTGGGATGATGAACATGTAGCATTTAAGGTAGGGAGGAATTCCACGGAACTGAGACTGGAAGAGTCACTTGGGGCCAGAGATAAAGTCTTCATTGGCATACCCAGGAGCTCCAACTTTTTCCTGTAAAGGGGAACCATTAAAGGAGATGGGTCAACTGAGGTGATCTTAATTTTTCCTCTATCCGCTCTTTTATGCTTAAACAGGGATGTTCGTTCCAACACAGAGAACAGAAGGCATCTCAACATCGGACATCATTACCAGAATTGTTCGTGACTATGATGTTTATGCCCGACGTAACCTCCAGAGAGGGTATACAGCCAAGGAACTGAATGTCAGCTTTATAAATGTAAGCATGCCACCTCAAACCGTCTGAAGACCACCATGCCACACCACCACCACCACTGCTCCTGTTTATTGAGCACTTACTAAGTGCTTTGCAGTGTTCTGTGTTCTCTCTCTCTCTCTTTTTTTTTTTTTTTTTTTTTTTTTTTTTTTTTTTTTTTTTTGTAGAGATGCGGTCTCACTATGTATAATATTTTAAGTTTGATTTGATTTAACTTTTTTTTTTTGAGACAGGGTCTCACTACATTGTCCAGACTGGTCTTGAACTCCTGGGCTCAAGTGATCCTCCTGCCTCAGCCTCCTGAGTAGCTAGGATTACAGGCATTTATTTGCCACCATGCCTGTGCAGTGTCCTTAATGCTTTGTATTTATTTTCTCATTTAACCCACACAGTAACCCATGATGTATTATTATCCCCATTCTACAGGTAACAAAACCAGTGTCCACAGGGGTAACATAAATTAACCAAAGGACACGGGTAGTGAGCTTCACATTTTATAAAGGTGCTTCCTTGCTTCCCTCCCCTTACCCCAAACTCTCTCTTTAGAGTTTTTAGACTTGATTGAAGGATTTCTGGGAGATCTGCCCCTTGTAAAAAGTAAGAGTTATCTTCTGCTGAAAGGAAAGGGAGGAGGGCAGAGGCAATGAAAAGCTAAACCCAGAGAAACTTTTTTATTCTAACGTTTTAAAATTTTCATTTGATTAAGGCCTTACAGATGCTCATTAGAAACCTTAATGGCCATTTTTCATTGTCCAAAGAAATTACAGCTGCTTAAATAAAGCTTAAAGTCTTTGGCTTCCTTTTGTAGTTCTACCATATTGTTCCCACAGGGCTGCTGTTAGTTTAATAATAGAGCAACTGTTAAAACAATATTTAAGTTCTGGCGTACATGTGCAGAACATGCAGGTTTGTTACATAGGTATACATGTGCCATGGTAGTTTGCTGCACCCATCAACCTGTCATCTAGATTAGGTATTTCTCCTAATGCTATCCCTCCCCTAGCCCCCCACCCCCTGACAGGCCACAG
>NW_016829846.1:425545-444557 GCF_001698545.2 Rhinopithecus bieti | reverse complement strand
TCCTGTAAACTTTCACCAGGAGAAGAGGTACCGTTTCCAGAACCAGGTGGACAAAATGAAGGAAAAAGTCAAGAATGTGGAGGAAAGATCAAAGGAATTTGTGAACAGAGTGGAAGAAAAGAGCCATGATCTAATTCAAAAGTGGGAAGAGAAGTCAAGGGAATTCATTGGCAACTTCCTAGAACTGTTTGGACCTGATGGAGCATGGGTATGTAATTATTTCACTTTACCCCACAATGATGAGTGTTTTCAGTTTATCCTCCTTTTTATGGAGCCACTCAAGGGTGCCCCTTATCTCAGATCCACTGTGTGCCCTCTACTTTAGGCATCAGCCTGAACGACTTCAAGTCCATGTCACTTCCTTCCTGAGTTTCTGCTTTACTCGTCAATATGGCACCCAGTAGCACACAAAGCCAGGTCTGGTCTCAGTTTCTAGTTCTTATCCAGAGCTTGGAAGCCATTTGGTGATCTTTGAGTGTCTATTACTTCAGGGGTTGATGCTGTCACTCATCTCAGTCTCCCCATTGGAGATGATGAAAGTTTGGGAGTACAAATGAAGTGAGATAATGGCAGCATGGAGCTTGTGTTACAAGACATGGATGATGGGCTCTTGGATCAACTACTGGCAATTACGTTTTGGGGAGGAGAATCCAAAGAAATGTACTATGTCAGTCAGTTTTTGTTGTCAGGAGCCCTCCTCTTTTACTGGTTGGAAGAGAGAGAGAGAAGAAGTAGGAGTTAGCCCTACATCTGTGTCCATCATGCCCTGATTTTCCCCTGGTTTTTCATGACATGCAAGTGTTGGGATAAGGCACAGCAGTCTTTCGTAACTGGGGCCATGATCTGAATCTTAAAACTGAGAGGAAATGTAGAGGGTCTCCTTGCCTAAAATCTGAACGACTCTGAATGATAACTATGGAAAGGGAAAAGAAAATTCTGGAAACCTCCACTGGTACTTTATTGGTATTTCTATTGTGCATGCCCTTCCCAAGTAAATACCAGTATTGTCAGGAGAGTTGATGAGGGGTCTGTAAAGGAGATACCAAAAGTTTACTTTAGAGGCACTAAAGGATTGATGAGGGTTGTATGAAAGAGATACTAAAATGAAATTTTTTCTACAACAAAAGACATAATTCCATTTGATTTCTCTGATTTTCAAGTAGCCTGGGTTTCCTATTATAACATGAGAAGTCTGTACCAAAATCCACTTTGACTTAATTATTTTATTGACAGGTTGTCAGTGCTACCTCTGCTTGTTTGAGCTCATTCATTATAGGATTATCTAAAAGTAAAACACTCAATTAGTAATAGAAAAGAACAATGTTTGGGAAGTTGGGAGAGATGCTTTGCTTAATACCTGGCGGCCTCTAAGTGATTATAGAGGTGGGTGTTATAGGCCAACAGTGTCCTATCGGCTGAGTCTGAGAGGGGTGAAAGGTTTACAAGGATTGCATGAGCCTTCGAAGACTCCTAGAAAGAGCTGGCAAAGGTGGAAGAGCCAAGGGCTGGGCTCCTTTTCATTTTCTGCAGGCCTGTTAAAAATTTCAGCTCAGATAATTTAATTCCTGGTACATTTCTTAATGTTCTTGTCTATGCATGGCACTATGCATAAAGAAGAACATAAAAACAGACAAAGTACAGACCCTGTTCTCTGGTGTCTATGACATATGGTCTGAAATTTCCTATTTAATCTAGTGTGTATTTTAATAGTTCACATTTTCACAACTAATTTCCAGGCTCTGAAGAAGCAGCTAGAAGTTTTTAATGAAACCATGTAGGTGTTCATTCGTTTACAGGGATTCAGAAACCTGTCTCTGCTGATAAGAGCTGGTATAATAACTCAAGGGGGTGGATGTTTTCTCCACTTGGAGTGAATAAAGTCAAGGAAAAAATGTAATTTCCCACTTTGGGAGGCCGAGGTGGACGGATCACCTGAGGCCAGGAGTTTGAGGCCAGCCTGGCCAACATGGTGAAACCCCGTCTCTACTGAAAATATAAAAAAAATTAGCCAGGTGTGGTGGCGCATACTTGTAGTCCCAGCTACTCAGGAGGCTGAGGCAGGAGAGTTGCTTGAGCCCAGGAGGCAGAGGTTGCAGTGAGCCTAGATCATGCCACTGTACTCCAGCCTGGGTGACAGAGCAACACTCTGTCTCAAAAAATATATATATATGTGTGTGTGTGTGTGTGTGTGTGTGTGTATGTGTGTATATATATGTGTGGTACATGTGTGTAAATGTATGTGTATATATGTATATATGTATGTGTGTGTATATATGTGTATATATGTGTATATATGTGTATATTTATGTGTGTATATCTATGTGTGTGTATATCTGTGTGTGAACATATGTGTATATGTATGTGTGTATATATGTGTTTGTATATATGTGTATATGTGTGTATATATATGTATGTGTGTATATATGTGTGTTTTTGTATATATGTGTATATGTGTGTATATGTGTGTGTATGTGTGTGTGTTATATATATATATAATTTCATAAAAACTATAGACCTTAGTCATTTCAGGCTCCCAGTGAAGGTGAAATAGTAGCTGGAATTGTTCTTGGGAGTCTGATGACAGCAAGCCAAGGTGATTTTTAAGAAATGAAACCCAGTGTAGAGACTGGAGGTTTTCTTTTAAAACTTGCTATTAGTGTCAAAACTGTTATTACCATTAATTTACCGTATCAGCCAGACTAAGACATTACTTTTTTTCTGTTGACATTAAAAATACAGGAATAGTTACAAGGATGTTAAACGCCAAGATAAGCAATTTGCTTTTCATGAATATGCTATTATTATAATTCTTTATTTGTGAATTTGGGACTGGAACTCATTTCTTAAAATAGAGGATCTGTATTACCGGCAAATACAGTACTGTTACAAACAACCCAAACTTGGACAGGCACAAAATAGAAGGATTTAAGATACAAATTCTGGTACAATGAGACTGGTATGCAGCATAGAATGTAACTTATAGTGGATATTCCATAAATGTTTCTGGGTTAAATGAATGTATGAATGAATGGATGTATGAGGAAGACCTATTCACGGAACCTTCCAGCATCTGCAAAGGATTTGTATGGTAAGACCTAAATCCCCAACCCCATATACATGTGTGTGTGTGTGTGTGTGTGTGTGTGTGTGTGTGTGTGTGTGTGTAGACAGATAGATTGATGATAAATAGATAGATAGCCTTAGCCTTTCCTTGCTCATGGTGCTAGGTACAGGACTTTATTACAACTTGGTGTTTGGTGGATCAAATTCAGTACGCAGACGTAGTGTGCTTTGCCCTTAACAATGTTTTAAAATTTATTTTAGGGAAGGCATGAGCTCTTGTTTGCCATAGTCACACCTTGCTCCGCTGCTCCTTCCCCCTTCCCTAACCTTACTCACACATTTATGCAGCCCATCTGGCCCCAGGGAATATTTGAGTTTGCTCCTTGTGGTATAGTCTTTTTTAAAGCTGGGTCTCATTCTGTTGCCCAGGCTGGAGTGCAGTGGCATGATCATGGCTCACTGTAACCTCAAATTCCTGGGCTCAAGCAATCCTCCCACCTCAGCCTCCCAGATAGCTGGGACTACAGGTGTGTGCCACCATGCCCAGCTAATTTTTAAATTTTTTGTAGAGATACAGTCTTACTCTGTTGCCCAGACTGGAGTGCAGTGGTGTGATCATGACTCACTGTAACCTTGAACTCCTGGGCTCAAGAGACCCTCTTGCCTTGGCCTACCAAGGCGCTGGGGTTACAGGCATGAGCCACCATGCCTGGCCATAGTCTTTAAGTCTCCCCAAGTGACCTCATATTTGACATTAAGGATGGCAATCTAAAATTGAAACCCTTACATGCTATCTCTGAGTAGGAAGTAGTGATGATGATGATGATCATAGTAAACAAGAAGAAGATGATGACGATGCTATTGTCTGAAAGTTGTATAGCAGGTTGAATTCTTTTTTCAATGTCCTTGCACATTTATTCTACCCATTTTATTTATTCATTTGTTTTATTTATTTATTTTGAGATGGAGTCTCACTCACTCTGTCACCCCGGGTGGAGTGCAATGGCATCATCTCTGTTCACTGCAACCTCTGCCTCCTGGGCTCAAGCGATTCTCCTGCCTCAGCCTCCCGAGTAGCTGGGACTACAGGCATGTGCTACCATGCCCGGCTAATTTTTGTATTTTTAGTAGAAACGGGGTTTCACCATGTTGGCCAGGCTGGTCTCAAACTCCTGACCTCAAGTGATCCACTCACCTTGGCCTCCCCTCACCCATTTTAACCACACAAGAAGGTAGTACTATAGCCATTTTATAGATAAATATATAGATATCGACAAAGGCCTAAAAAGTTATACTATGAAACATTCCCATGGTCTCACAGGAGTTGGTAGGCACTAGGGTGGAGCCTGGGGCTAGCCTCTTTCTCCTGGTCATATCTCTATCCTTCACCATAGGAATGTCCACATGATGCAGTCATTTTGCTTCATTTTCCTTTGGTCAGGGTGTGTCACTGTAGAGAAACTGAGGTCTACCAACATCCCCCTAAGGCCTGTGACAATGCCGGGTGCCAGAATTGTACTTGAGACCAGGCCATCTAGATTTATGATAGGCACTCAGCCCTCTACTGCTGTCTCTAGGCTTTCTCAGCAAGCAGAAAGTGTGGTGTCTATGGCTACATTAGTTAGCTTTTGGTGGCAACAAATTACCTCAAAACTTGGTGGCTTAAAATGACAAACATTTATTATCTCACAGTCTCTGAGGGTCAGGAATCAGGAAGCAGCCCAGATGGATGGTTCTGACTCGGTCTTTCATGAAGTTTCAGTCAAGATGTCAGCTGGCGGCCGGGCACAGTAGTTCACGCCTGTAATCCCAGTACTTTGGGAGGCTGAAGCAGGTGGATCACCTGAGGTCAGGAGTTCAAGACCAGTCTGGCCAACATGGTGAAACCCCATCTTTACTAAAAATACAAAAATTAGCCAGGCATGGTGCTACACGGTTGTAGTCCCAGCTACTTGGGAGGCTGAGGCAGGAGAATCGCTTGAACCAGGGAGGCAGAGGTTGCAATGAATCGAGATCACACCATTGCACTCCAGCCTGGGGGACAAGAGTGAAATTCTGTCTCAAAGAACAAATTTGTGACAAATATATTCATAAACATAAAATGTACCATTTTAACCTTTCTTTTTTCTTTTTCTGAGACTGAGCCTCGCTCTTGTCTACCAGGCTGGAGTGCAATGACATGATCTCGGCTCACTGCAACGTCCACCTCCTAGGTTCAACTGATTCTCCTGTCTCAGCCTCCCAAGTAGCTGGAATTACAGGCATGTGCCACCACCATGCCCGGCTACTATTTATATTTTTAGTAGAGACGGGGTTTTGCCATGTTGGCCAGGCTAGTCTTGAACTCCTGACCTTAGGTGATCCGCCTGCCTCAACCTCCCAAAGAGCTGGGATTACAGGCGTGAGCCACTGTGCCTGGCCCATTTTAACCATTTTAAGTGCACAGTTTAGTGGGATTAAATGGTTGCGTTCACATTGTCCTGCAACCATCACCACCATCCATCTCCAGAACTTCTTCATCATCCCAAACAAAAATTGTAACCATTAAACAAGAACTCCCTATCCCCTTCTGCCCCCAGCCCCTGGCAGCCAGCCTTCTACTTTCTGCCTCTATAAATTTGACCACTCTATGTACGTCATATGAGTGGAATAATACAGTATTTGTCCTTCTGTGGCTGGCATATTTCACTTAACATGATGTCTTCAGGGTTCATCCATGTTGTAGCATGTGTCAGAATTTTCTTTCTTTTGAAGGCTGAATGATATTCCATTTTATGTGTACATCACATCTTTTTTATCCATTATTCCATTGATGGACGTTCGGGTTGTTGTGAACACTGGTGTTCAAATTCTGCTTTCAATTCTTTTGGGTATATACTGAGAAATAGAATTGCTGGACTGCATGGTAATTGTATGTTTAATTTTTTTGAGGAGCCGCCTTACTGTTTTCCATAGTGGCCGCACAGTTTTACATTTCCACTAGCAATGCACAGGATTCTAATTTCTCCACATCCTCACCAACACTTGTTATTTTCTGTTTGTTTGTTTGTTTAAATAATCATCCTAATTTTAGGCATTGCTAATTTTCAAGATTTTTGATTTTGAGAAAAGAGCTACAAAATACAGTTTGTGGATCTGAATTAGATTTCCCACCTGAGACTTTGACAGTTTTAAAATTTGTGTCTTTTTTTTAAAAAAATAAAAAGGTTATTGTTGTTGTTTTTAAGACAGAGTCTTGCTCTGTCGCCCAGGCTGGAATGCAATGGCGCAATCTTGGCTCACTGCAACTTTCGCCTCCTGGGTTGAAGTGATTCTTCTGCCTCAGCCTCCTGAGTAGCTGGACTACAGGCATACGCCACCATGCCTGACTAATTTTTGTGTTTTTAGTAGAGATAGGGTTTCACCATGTTGGCCAGGCTGGTCTCAAACTCCTGACCTGACCTCAAGTGATCCACCCACTTTGGCCTCCTGAAGAGCTGGGATTACAGGCATGAGCCACTGAGCCCAGCCTAAAATTTTTATCCTTAAACAAAGGTACAAGTAAAATGTGAATAAACATGAAAAGTTTCTTACTATGCAACTAGCTAATTACAAGAGAGGTGGTCATGAGCAAGGGGTCACTTTCTGAGTAGATGGCTTAAGGCAAGTTCATTTGCCTCTCTGGGACTTAGTCATAGCATCAGTGAATGGGGAAAGTAAACATAGCTGCCACATAGGGCTGTTGCGAGGATTACATAGGTTCATACTTCATTTTTAAAAATGTTATTTTTTGAGACAGGGTCTTGCTTTGTTGCCCAGGCTAGAGTATAGTGGTACAATCACGGGTCACTGCAACCTTGAACTCCCAGGCTCAAGCGATCTTCCCACCTAAACCCTCTCCCCGCTCAACCTGAGTACCTGGGACTACAGGTGCATACCACTATGCCCAGCTAAGTTTTTCAAAATTGTTTGTAGAGATGGGGGTCTCACTATGTTGCCCAGGCTGATCTCAAACTCCTGGACTCAAGCAGTCCTCCCACCTCAGCCTCCCAAAGTGTTGGGATCATAGGCATGAGCCACCACACCCAGCCTGGCTCACACTTCAACGCCCTTAGAGCAGTGCCTGGCACCCATGCCGGGCACTGTGTAAGGGTTAGTTGTTGTTATTGATTTGGCCAGAACTGAAGCATGGGCCCTTTTCTCTCCTTGAGTTTCATCTTGCTTACCCAAGGCCCAAACCAAACCAGATCGTACTAGGAACTTTTTCATTTCTTTTTGGCAGATATACCAGAATATATCTGAAATACTGAAACCTTTAAAGGCATTTGTCAAGACATTTATTGCCCCACTAGATGTTAAGTTCTTCTGGTTTTTTGTTTGTTTGTTTTTGATTTTTGAGACGGAGTCGCTCTGTCGCCCAGGCTGGAGCGCAATGGCATGATCTCGCCTCACTGCAACCTCCACCTCCTGGGTTCAAATGATTCTCCTGCCTCAGCCTCCCAAGTAGCTAGGATTACAGACACCCGCCACCACACCCAGGTAATTTTTGTATTTTTAGTAGAGACAGGGTTTCACCATGTTGGCCAGGTTGCTCTCGAACTCTCGAACTCATGATCCGCCCGCCTCGGCCTCCTAAAGTGCTGGGATTACAGGCATGAGGCACCACATCTGACTGATGTTAAGTACTTCTTAAAAGGGAAAACTTTGTAGGAGAGAAATAGAAAATTACTTTCATATGGACAGGACTATAAATGGGATTATTTTCTTGGGGGAAAACTTTATAAATGGAAACCTCTTAATACAGTGAGAGACTGAATTCAAATACCTTTACTCTTGGAAAATGCCATGCATGCTCTTCCTTATTTGTTATATTTGTAAAGTGCTTTTCTTCCCAGGAAGCTCATTACAAACTGTCTCCTGTCTGTATTGAATTCAGCTCCTTTGCAGGGGAACCACCCTTCAAAATGCACCAGAAACAGATCAGAGAGCTGGCAAATTGAGGCTGGGAGTTATTTTGCATGGATATTGCATTTTATGAAGTGCGACACTGTTGTTTATCATTGAAGATTCAAGTTCTTTCATCCCCTCAGGCAGAATATTCTCAGCTATGAGCTTGATTCAAACTACAGTAGACAAGTCGTAGATTTCTTAGAAAGTGAACTTCTAATGGAAATGCTGACAATCCATTAACAGCAGGAGGGCTAATGGCTGCCACAAAAAATATACTTAAAGATTACAGTAATAAAAACACATATTTTAAAGTGCCTGCTAGAAGTTCAAGAATGTTTTTAAATGTTGCTGTTAATAATAGGCCACCCAATCCTTATGGCATTTGATTTTGTCTCATAAATGGGTTTAATCTAAGGGAGTGCTGTTGTACTGCACCTTTTTTTTTGTTTGAGGGGGGTTTGATGTCTTTGGGCAGAATTATCAATGCCTTAATGGAAGGTAAATAATTGGTATATTAGCAGACGTGTAGAATTTTAAATCTGGAAAAGACCTGAGCAATCAGCCATCATATGTTATTATATTTGCTAGAGGAAACTTGGGACTCTAAAAAGTAAGGGGCTAGAGCTTAGAAAGGAAAAATGAGTGTTGGGGGCAGGCAGTGCTATTGGTGATGTGCCTGTGGCGTTAATAGTTCCTTACCAATGTCATTAGTGTAACACCTGCCCTTCTGCCTAATCTCCTTGCTTGGGTTACCTGAGTTCTTTCTTCCTACTGTGATGCTTTTTTATGATGATAAAAGTAATATATATTCATTATATAACTATTAGAAAGTAAAGAAGGGGCTGAAAATCACTCGCAGTCTCATCACCCAGAGCAGTCTCTGTTAACATTTCGGGTTATCACTCCCATCTGTTTCCCATCTCCATATATGTACATTCCTTCTACAAACTTGAGATCATGCAGAACATAGTGTTCTAAAATCATTTTGGCTTTGCAGTTGCTCATGAGCATTTTCTCACATGATGAAACATTATTTAAGAACCTGATTCTCCTCATCTGCTTATTATATCATCTTGGAGTTGTACAGGTTTCTCTAACCTAGTTAGAGAATTTGCAGTGTTGTTTGTTATACATTGCATTGAATATTCATTATACACAATAAAGATTTACTTACATATCTGATTATCTCCTCAGAAAATAGAAATTTTTGCATCTATTGCCAAATTACCCCTCAGAAAGGCATTGCTATTTTATCCTCTTACCAGCAGTAACATGAGGGTAACCCTTTTCCTGAGTCCTCACTAGCTGTAACAAATTTTTAAAACTTTAGCAATCTGATATATAAAATGTATCTCATTTCAGCCATTTGCATTTGTTCAACTACTAGTGATGATGAACAGTTTTTCTGGCTCATTTACAAATTTCTCTTGTGACTTGCCTATACAGGCCATATGCTCATTTTTCTACTAAGCTTTTCACCTTCTTCTTTTTGATTTATAAGCTCTGTCTATATACCGAGATCTATCATTTGTAGGTAAACGTTGAAAAAATTCCACGATTTTTTCATTTGCCTTTTATCTTATTTCATGGTGGGTTTTTTTTTTTTTTTTTTTTTTTGAGGTACAGAAATTTAAAATTTTGTGTAGTTAAATGTCAATGTTTTCTTCATGGTTTCCTTCTTTGCTTTTATGCTGACACCCAAAGGTATTTCCAAAACACAGATCTGATCAAACTCCGCCCTTGATTAAAATCTTCCTGGGGTTCTTGAGTAGGAAATCCAGTCTCCTTGTGGTGCTCTAGGTCCAGACCATTGCCACCCCATGGTCTTTTGGGATTCTGACCACACCAAGCAACTTAGACTTAGTACTCCTTACTTAGCGTGCTCTGCTTGGAAAGGCCATCCTCTACCAGCTCCCATGGACCCACTCTCCATCTCCACCCACCTCTTCCTGGTCATTATCAAAGACCCAGCTGAGACATGACTACCTCTTCTACCCTCTTCTTCCTCCCCTTCCTCCTGTGTAGCACCTGGTCCCCAGAAGATCTCTGTAATGGTTTGTAAAATGAATAATCCAAAGGACAAGTCTAAGATGGTAAATAGGAGAATTGGCTTTCAGGGCCAGTTTCGTATCAAAAGATTGAACTGAGTGGCTGGGGGCTAAGGCTCAAATGTGAGCAATTGAAAGACTGCAGGCAGCACAGGCAGGATGCTCAGGAGTTGGTGGGATGCAGCATCTGGGGGGCTGAGCAGCAGGCAGCAGGCACCGTAGGCTGGCGGCACTGGAGGCCCAGTGGGAGCATCAGGGAAGGGCTCCATTCTGAAAGCACCCAGCAACCATCACATGAGGTCCCAAACTGGTAAACTGATCTTAACCACCAAAATCTCCTCCCACCCCACAGTCTTCCCCAAACTGGGAAATGGCATCACTGCTTTCCAATTTCTTGGGCCTGAGACTGGAGTCACTTGATTCCTGTTCCTCCCACACCCCATGTCCCATCTGTCAGTGAGTCCTGTTGGCTCTACCGTGAAAACATAGCCAGACCACATACTGTAGGATTCCATTTTGATGACATTCTAGAAAAGGCACAACTGTAGGGACAAAAAACAGATCTGTTGCCAGTGGCTGGGGGAGGGGAGACTCCAAAGGGTCACAAGGGAATTTGGGAACTGATGGGACCCTTCTATGCCTTGATTGCAGTGGTGGTCACTCAACTGTATGCATTTGTCAAAACTCACAGAACTGGCCGGGCACGGTGGCTCACGCCTGTAATCCCAGCACTTTGGGAGGCTGAAGCGGGTGGATCACGAGGTCAGGAGATCGAGAACATCCTGGCTAATATGGTGAAACCCCGTCTCTACTAAAACTACAAAAAATTAGCTGGGCGGGGTGGTGGACACCTATAGTCCCAGCTACTCGGGAGGCTGAGGCAGGAGAAGGGTGTGAACCTGGGAGGCGGAGCTTACAGTGAGCCGAGATCGCGTCACTGCACTCCAGCCTGGGCGACAGAGTGAGACTCCGTCTCAAAAAACAAACAAACAAAACCTCACAGAACTATACACTAAAAAGGGTTAGTTTATTATACCCCAGTAAAATATGGGGAAAATATACTAGGAATCCTACCATTTTTCACCACACTGCCGTCATCCTGGGCCAGGCCAGGCTCCATCACCATCTTAGAATTTTTTTTTTTTTTCCTCTTGAGACAGAGTCTCACTCTGTTGCCCAGGCTGGAGTGCAGTGGCGCCATCTCGGCTCACTGCAACCTCCGCCTTCTGTGTTCAAGTGATTCTCCTGCCTCAGCCTCTCGAGTAGCTGGGATTACAGGTGCCCGCCACCATGCCCAGCTAATTTTTTTGTATTTCTAGTAGAGACAGGGTTTCACCATGTTGGCCAGGCTAGTCTCAAACTCCTGACCTCAAATCATCTGCCTGACTTGAACTTCAAAAGTGCTGGGATTACAGGCATAAGCCACCATGCCTAGCCTTGGATTCTTATTGCAATGGGCTTATAACTGGGCCCCCTGCTCCTGCCCCCGCCTCACTGCCATCTGTTCCTAACACAGCAGTCGGAATGGTCCTTTGAAAACAAGCAGCAGATTGTTAATCCTTTGCTCAGAACTCTCCAGAGGTTTCTCTTCTCAGACTGTACGTGAAACTGCCGCCTGATATGTCTCTGGCCTGATCTCCCGCAGTGCCTCCCACTCTCCCTTCCCCACCAGCTGGCTCCACACTGCCACGATGGCCTCCTCCTTTCCTGGGACCTGTTGCGTGGGTCCCTTCAGACTGAAAGGCAGAGTTCTCACAATGGCTGCCAAGGCCCTCCGTGGCATAGCCCTCTGTGCCTTCTCTGGCAACCTCTTCCTAACCCCCTCCCTCCGCTCCTCCCCACCCGTCAGTCCTGGGGGCAGCTGCAGTGCCCTGCCTACGCTTCCTGGGTGTGCATTCCATGCTCCTTTCTTGGGGTGCTCTGTCTGGAGTCGCCGCCCTCTGATTTCCATTCACCTGGTCCCTCCCCTCATCTCTTCCAGGTTCTTTGCTCAAGAAGCGTTTTCTCAGTGGGGCCTTCCCTGAGCACCCTGTTTGCAATAGCAGCCGCCCTGCCCCCAGCCCCACTTGCTATCATCTCACCCTCTTTTTCTCACAGACCACAGATCCATCTGACATACCATATTTTGTTTATTGTGTGATTCCTCCTAATATCTGTGAAGGTATGAGGTCAGGGGTTTTGTTTTCTGTCACCTCTCCAGTCCGTAGATCATGGCTGCTTGCCTGCCTATCAGAGACACTCAGTTAAATTTTGTGGATAGAAGAAAAGAAGGGAAGAAGGAAAGAGTGTTAAGAACCAGCAGTAGCTGGGCACGGTGGCTCATGCCTATAATCCCAGCACTTTAGGAAGCCGAGGTGGGTGGATCACCTGAGGTCAGGAGTTCAAGACCAGCCTGACTAACATGGTGAAACCCCGTTTCTACTAAAAATACAAAATTAGCCATGCATGGTGGCAAGTGCCTGTAATCCCAGCTACTTGGGAGGCTGAGGCAGGAGAATTGCTTGAACCTGGGAGGCTGAGGTTGCAGTGAGCCAAGATCAGTCCACTGCACTCCAGCCTGGGTGACAGAGCGAGACTCTGTCTCAATAAAAAAAGAACCAGTGGTGACTGTACTCTTCTGTCACTGCCCCTGAATGTCACTCAGTTCCTTACTATACATAGTCTTGGACAACATGGGATGTGGTACGAGTGTAGGTTTGTGAGCTCAGGAGTTTTGGGGTAGTGGCTCTCCTGCCTGCCTTACCTTTTTGTTTTGCTGCTGTCTCAGATGGTGAAGTTAACAGATGCCTCCTCTCCAATTTCTCTTTAGAAGCAGATGTTCCAAGAGAGGAGCAGCCGGATGCTGCAGGCCTTATCCCCGAAGCAGAGCCCTGTGAGCAGCCCAACCCGGAGCCGGTCCCCTTCCCGCTCCCCATCGCCCACCTTCTCATGGCTTCCACTCAAAACCTCACCCCCTTCCTCACCCAAAGCAGCCTCAGCCTCCATCAGCAGCATGAGTGAGGGGGATGAGGATGAGAAGTAGAGGCTGCTGGCAGGCAAGAGCCGCACCACGCAGGATGGGGAGGAGGGCGAGGGTCACAGGGTTGCCTGGGTGATGTTTGAAGGGTAATAGTCACAGGAGCTGCAGCTCAGCAGAGAGACCCTGAACTCTGCTAAGGGAAGGTCTTGGGACCAGTTCTCTCTCACTCTCCATACAGCTCAAGAGTTGGGCAAGGTGCAGAGATTTCCGGCCGGACAACCTACACAAACCTTAGCGTCATCTAGAATCACTCTAACCTTGCTAAGGAAGGATGCAGAGTTCCCTAGAGAGACTTGCACTGATGGGGTGACTTCTGCTTTTGTCCTTCCACCACCCCCACCAAGTAAACCACCTGTGGAAGCGGCTGTTCCCTCAACCTGCTACTTCTGCGTCCATAAGGGTCCTGCACGTTGCCTCCCACCACCCCAGCTCTGCCAGAATAAAATTGTTTCCAATAGAGGTGGCAAAGTGCTTCTGAAATAGTCGAGTTAAAGACAAATTCCAACCTTCTCAGTCCAGCCACTGAGACCTGATGTTGGAATGCATCAACTCCTTCCAGTTCCATGGACGTGGCTCATAGACAAAGCCTTGCTTTAGGCCGGTTATAAAAGGTCATCTAGTGTGAACCTTAACTTTTTATTCAAAGGACAGTTTTGTCAAGAATTCCACGTAAGGCCTGATGTGCTCCTGGTTGTACTTTCTCATCACTGGTTTGACTTCATTGTTTTGCAGAAATTACCTTAATCTGTGGGAACTGCAACAAAGAAAAACTTTCTAATATATGAAAAGAGGAGCTGCTTTGCTTTGGCTCCAGGTTTAGCAGACAAGAAATGTCTCCTGAAGCTTCTCCTTAAAGGATGCTATTATGGAATGGCTTTTCCCATTTCTGACCAGTTAACGGTTTCATAGACCTCAAGTAACAGTTTGAGGTATCAAACATAGTATACCGATAGGGGGTGCTACCTGCACGTATCTGTTCTATATATGCTCCAATATGCCATCCCCGTGTGTATCCCATGTGCAGTATGAGTATATAGTGGTGGCATTTTATAATAGACCCCACATCTGTGCTCCACCATAATACTCCTCTGAAATCCTTGGTCTCAAGAACCATCTGTTCTCTTGTGACTTGGGCACTTTGTCAAGCTCATTCCAGATTCCTGTGGAAACGTTTTATCCCAACCAGGAAATTAGTATGTTGTTCTTGTGACCTCCTATAACATTTTTGGGTGAAGAAGAACTCGGAAGACTTTTTACAGAGAACTGTGGGCTCAGTTATGATCTCAGCATCTGAGTGGTCTAGGTAGTATCACCATTATCTCTGGCCCTAGGTTTGCCAAGTGAGATGAGGACACTAAGTGTTCCTGCTGAGTTGTCTGAAATTCCTGCTCCTTAGTCACCTGTGTGAAATGAGCAGGGAGAGTTAAGGTCTAGAACCAAACTCTTTGGGTTGTTGTATGGGTATGCCAGTAAAGTCAGAGACAGAGCTGGGGTCTAACTGAATAGAGGCCCAAACCAGTGACTTGTAGGCAGAGCCCAGAATCTCTTGTGATAGAAATACCCCTTTTCAGAGGCCTTGGGAACCAGCCTTCTAAGTGACAAGGGGGCAACCAATGAACGAAGGCGGCATGTGTTTCCCCTTTGTTTTGGGGTTGAACTACCCCCTATTCACCTGGAGATGAGTGCTGTCCACTGGGAAGCAAAACTATGAGGCTGAGCTGGCTTGGAACCTCTTTGTTCTTGGCACTTTCCTTCTCCAGGACTCTGGGAAGCACTCATGTGGGACAGAGAGCTGGCAGGAACATGGCATGTGAAGAAGAAAACGTCCTTTTGCAGTCAAGGGCCACCCAGAATATTGCTCTTCTGAGAGGGACAAGGGCCCCGTTCTTCTATTGTGTCCATTTGGTCTCCATCTTCCATCACGCACTCAGGTCAAACCATGCAAGTCTGCCTACCATTTGAGTTAGTTGGCACTTGTACCAGTGAAGGATGAGGCCAACCAGGCAAGGGAAGGTGGTGGGAACAGGGGAAAAGGAGGAAAGAAGTTCCTGGAGGGAGGAAAGGAGGACAAAGAAAATCTGCTCTCATAAAACCATTTCAGGACCTCACTTTATAAGTGAGCCTCTCTTGGGAAGGCCTTTTGTGCCCCTACTCCATGGCCCAGGGCAGATAGATCCACTTTTACCTGAATCCTACACTCTGGAGCAAATAGTGTATCCGGCTGACTATACATTTGCAGGCCTTACACGCCATACTGACAGGTGCCACTTACGTGACTCATCAGATAATGTCACCATTGCTGCCAATTATGGGAAACAACCATTGCTCATTCCAGGGATGAACCTAAACCACACATAAATGGGTTCTAAATCTCACCCTCCTAACCTGCGGTGAGACCCCCCACCCCACCCTCTTGAGGCTGCAAATCTAGTGAGAAGGAATGGGGAGGATTCTGCAACCCAACTTTTGATACTTTTTGGCCATCTCTCAGTCTCTCCCAGCCCCTACCCCCACACCACCTCCCTACTCCCAGGCGGAGACCGGGTTGCACTATGTTAAGGTCAGCTGGTCAACTGTAATGGCCAAGAGTGAGTTAAGGCTGGAATGAGAAATATGCCCCAAGCTTGGAGGGGTAAGCAGGAATGACACAAAGCAAGGAAAGAGATTCTTTTTGCCCTAGTGAGGAAGCTTCAGACTGAGGAAGGCTAGAGGATAGCAACTTAGGACGGCAGAAGAGGGCAGCTTATGAAGAGGGGAGAAAGTGGGACTGAAGTTGTGGGGGAGCAGGAGGGTAGTGATTTTCTGCTCGCTTTCTTCCTTTTCTTTCTTTCTTTTTCTTTCTCTTTCTTCTTTCTTTCTCTTTCTTCCTTTCTTTCTTCTTTCTTTCTTTTTTTTTTTTTTTTGAGACAGAGTTTTGCTCTTGTTGCTCAGGCTGGAGTGCAATGGCGTAATCTCGGCTCACTACAACCTCCACCTCCCAGGTTCAAGGGGTTCTGCCTCAGCCTCCCAAGTAGCTGGAATTACAGGCACCTGCCACGTTACAGGCGCCTGCCATGACGCCCAGCTAATTTTGTATGTTTAGTAGAGACTGGTTTTCACCATGTTGGCCAGGCTGGTCTCAAACTCCTGACCTCAGGTGATTCGCCTGCCTCGGCCTCCCAAAGTGCTGGGATTACGGGCATGAGCCACCGCGTCCAGCCGATTTTCCACTCCCTTTCAAGTGTTAACTCACCCCCTGACAGGTGAAGATGGAAGAGTTCCTTTTACGCACAACCAAGGTTAGTAAATGCCCACGCAGGATGTGGGGTCCCTGCCTCTCTGGTTGCTTCATTTCAGCACTTCTACATTAGCTGCTTATGGGGACCCTAAAATGAACTGGTTACCCCTCCACCAGGTAAGAAACAAGGGTGGAATTGCTGTGCCGTAAGTCACACTGAATGACTTGCTTCTGGCAAGCATGCTCCTGTGTGTCAGGACCTTACCAAGGCAAAGGAACGCCAGGCTTAAGAGGAGCAGGACACGAGACATTGGCCTGGCTTCTAACCCGGTCTGAGTGGAAGAGACACAGCTTAGGGATTTGAGTTTTGCTCTTAGGCTACTAGATACTGTGATTTCACCCCCTGGGGGAGGGACAGGAAGAGCACGGATTTGTTTTCTCTCCGTGTCTTCAGTACTTATTTTAGCATCTAGTCATACCCCAGGGAGAGATGCGAGACGGTGTCATTGGCTCAGCTGAAGCAGATGAGCCCGTCTCTAGCAGAGATGTGTGTGTTTCTTAGGCATCCGTTCAGCACTAGTCTTGGCCATCAGATTTTTAAAAAAGAAATAGCTCATGAGGCATTTGCAACTTCTCCTCTCTTAGACTTCTTTCTAGTTTTCTTCTGTTGTGTCACTGCGATGAGTCCAGGGACAAAGCCATAAGTAGAGCATACATACTTAAGACTATGCTGTACATATAAGATAAGACCCGTCTGGGTTAAAGCACGACCGTATGCCCAAGCATTTGCTCTGGTGCTGAATAACGCGAACTACTGGAATCAGCCTCCCCCAACTCCGCGCGCCCCCTGCCCTCCCTGCTCCTATCCCATTCTGGCTCTCAAATGGACCACACCATTCTCAACTCGTTTATAAATAAAGGGATGCAGAATTGCACTTTGGTATGTCACTGTCATGTTTCTTAAAAGTGTGCTGCTGTGTGTTCCTATTTATGAACTCTAGCTCAATGGGGAAAAATACAGGCATTGTAGCAGCTGTCCTGGCCCACTGGCTGGCTCTGCCCAGCTGTGGCCCCAGCACTTCAGAAGGATGTGACTCTGTACCGTACAGAGCAGGGCAAAGCCTTGGAGTTGCCAAAGGCCCCACGTTTGACTTGAAAGCTAGTTAGGAATAGCACCACGTGGAGGGAAGCTCACATGGTGAACCCAGTCAGAACCCTGAATTGTAGGCTCCACTACCAACTGACTTTGTGACCTTGGCCTAACCTTTTCACTTCTTTGGCCTCAAGGAAATTATTTCTAAGGTCTCCTTTGCCTGTAAAGGTCTCTGAACGTATGAGGCAGCCTGCATCGCCCCAAGCTTCTCCCAGCTGTGATGCTGTCACTGAACGACCATAAGAAAGTACTGAACTCTCACCGGAGAGGTGGTCTTCCAGTCCCCTGGGGCCTCCACAGCTGATGGCATTGGTGGCTGGTTTCATGCCTTCAGCCTCTGCACTTCTAGCATCAAGATAAAAGGCTCTCGAGTTCCATCCGCTTTTCTTATCTTGTAACTTAACAGAATGCTTCCCAAGTGTACCTAAACTTTGGGAAGTGGCCATTTCAACCACTTTTCCATCTTTGGGGAAAAAAAAGCTTCTTTGATCAGCTAGACGCAGATAGATGGGGGTGGAAGCACTAAATCTGGATCCCAAATGTCAACAGTGAAGGCAGATGTCAATATTCTGAGAACTGTGCTGGTGCCCTCCACTTGCCAAATTAAGGAGATTCCATTAACTCCATCTGGAGAGGTTGAGCTTTTTGAAATGACCACAGTTCTGACATTAGCCTCGGGTCCAGAATAAATAAAGCCAGTCTGGTGGTTAGCAAGGGAATGAATTTAAAAATGGAATACCTATTATTTATACACCATATTATTTGGTTTCGCCACATAGATCAAACGCATTCTTGACAGGTTGTATTTCAAGCAACAGTTACAAGTTTCTTCTTGACTTTCATGATGCCTCAGATGTGTTCTCAAGGGGAAAACAATCAGTTACAAGGTGTAATAAAACCCATATTTAAGAACCTTGATATTTGCCCCAAGAGAATTAGCCTTTGTTAATGAACATAATTTCTGGGGAAAAGGTACACTATCAAAATGTTCCCACACACATCACACACACAGTCCTCTTGGAGTCTTCATTGGTTACTGGAGTTGAATGACGACTTCTCCAGGTATTCAGCAGGAACAATTAGATTAAAAGGACTCCCGCAGAGATGCTTTTGAGACAGAGTGTGACAGTACATAAGCATCAAAGTATACTTGGTGGTCAACTTCTTTAAGAAACCATCAAGTTAAAACCAATCAACAGTAAAATCTGAAGATTTCATTAACAGCCCAAATATCTATAGTTAATAGAACCCTTATGTTAGTTTTCGACACTATTATAATTTGTATTCTAGAAAAGGCACCATATTGGCTAAATTTCAGCTGCAGTTGACCAAAATGTGAGAAACTTGGAGAAATGTACAGAGCAGGGCTGACATATACTGTTCCTAGAAACTATTTTTATTTTTATTTTTATTTTTTGACACGGAGTCTCGCTCTGTCACTCAGGCTGGAGTGCAGTGGCAGGATCTCAGCTCACTGCAACCTCCACCTTCCAGGTTCAAGTGATTCTCCTGCCTCAGCCTCCTGAGTAGCTAGGATTACAGGCACTCGCCACCACGCCTGGCTTATTATTATTATTATTATT
>NW_016829846.1:420834-425117 GCF_001698545.2 Rhinopithecus bieti | reverse complement strand
TGCCTCAGCCTAACAAGTAGCTGAGATTACAGGCATGCACAACCATGCCTGACTGATTTTTGTATTTTTGGAAGAGACAGGGTTTCACCATGTTGGCCAGGCTAGTCTTGAACTACTGACTTCAGGTGATCCACCTGCCTTGGCCTCCCAAAGTGCTAGGATTTACAGGCATGAGTCACCACCCCCAGCTTCACCTATAAACAATTTCTATTCTCCTTAACGTTACAATCTTTCTTGAGTGGAGGAGAAATAATTAAGCTGCAAGGTTCCTGTATTCTATTCATAAAGAGTTCTGATGGAGGGATTAGATACAAGTAAAATATTTGATCTGTAACCTTCCATTTAAAAAGAATTGATGATTCTCTACTTGAAAGAGTTGCAGTACTTTACCCTTTCCACAGGGACCTTTTCAACGGACTATACTTGCAAATAACCCTGTCACTCTAAAATGTTCAAGTCCAAGGAAAACTTGTCATCATCTGCCTTGTGCGTAGCAGGACATGACCCATTACATAGCTTGAGAAGATAACCAGTCTTTTTAATCTGTTTGGTGGTCATGTTCCACTGGGAATATGTTGACAAATGCCATTTACCAGCCTGATCACAGATCCACCTTAATACCACTGAGTCACTGATTCTTTTTCTATTTGTTTCTATATCTGGTACCCAGGGATTAATGATAGATGAAAGAAGTGGAAGAGGTGTGTATTCGTTTCCTACTGCTGTAACAAATTACAACAAACACAGCAGCTTAAGACAACACAAATTTATTAAATTACAGTTCTGAAGGTCGGAAGTCCAAAATGAGCCTTATTGGGCTAAAATTAAGGTGTTGGCAAGTGGCAGCTGTTCCTGTCTGGAGGCTCTAGGGGAGAATCTATTTTCTTGCCCTTTCCAGCTTCTAGAGGTTACCTGCATTTCTTGGCTCATGGCCCCCTAACATCTTCAAAGCCAGCAGTAGCCAGTCCAGTCTTTCTCATGTCACATCACTCTGACACTGACTCTTCTTTTGCCTCCTCCACTTATAAGAGCCCTTGTAATCACATTGGGCCTATCCAGATAACCCCAGGAGCATTTTCCTATTTTCAGGTCATCAGCAATTTCATCAGCAACTTTAATTCCTTCTTCGTATGTAATACAACATATTCCTAGGTTCTGAGGATTAGGATATGGACATTTTTGGGGAACCATTATTTTGTCTAACTCAAGGTGTCTGAGGACAGTGGTCACAAACCCTTGAATCTTTTCCCAAGTCCTGACAGAGTTGAGGAGCAGTAACTCTCATGCAGATAGAGATAATTTCTTCTTTTTACCACTCTTATTTAACAAAGTTCCTATTTAACAGCTACCAGTGATGACCTTGCTAAAATGTTTGAGTTTTGATGTCCACAAGAGAAGCATGGGCCAGGTGCGGTGGCTCATGCCTGTAATCCCAGCACTTTGAGAGGCCGAGGTGGGCGAATCATTTGAGGTCAAGAGTTCGAGACCAACCTGGCCAACATGGGGAAACCCCATCTCTACTAAAAACACAAAAATTAGGCATGGTGGCATGCGCCTGTAGTCCCAGCTACTCGGGAGGCTGAGGCAGGAGAATCACTTGAACCTGGGAGGTGGAGGTTGCAGTGAGCCAAGATCGTGCCACTGCACTGCAGCCTGAGAGACAGAGCAAGACTCTGTCTAAAACACACACACACACACACACACACACACACACACACACACACACACACACGAGAAGCATGGAATAGATATAATGGGGATATCTGACCCAAAGGAACATGCTCCCTGGTCCATGAGGAGAGGAACTGTTGAAACCTCAACTCATGAACATGGAGCCATGGCCAGTAAGGAAGGAAGTTAAAGGACCCCACCCCCCATTACCTTGTACATATCCTCCAATCCATACTTGGCTATAACAAGAAGTGAAAATGGTGACTAATCAGTCTTTGACCATTGGATATGTTCCCACTAAAATAAACCCAGGGATACAGATTCTGGCTGTCAGGCACAATCTTTTTCCTGCCTATTCGCCCTCTATTTTTTTTTTTTTTTCTGGTTCTTTGGATGCTGATCACAGCCAGTTTAAGCTAGGAATCACGTTCAGCCACAACAGTGTCAAGCTACTCCGTGCTCCTTTCTAGAGTAACTTATTTTCCCTTGAAAGTTGTGACCCTTGATCCACATTTTAACTTAAGGTCTGGCACACATTCCCATCCGAAGTACTCAACAAACATTTGAGTGGGCCACTAGGTGCTGCAGATACAAAGACTAGAGGTGACACAACCCCTGTCCCTTGCCCCCAATTTCAGTTTACTAGTCTGGCTCTCAGTCTCCTGACTGGCCCTATCTTTGACTTTACTGAGCTCTTAAGGAAAACTTCATGTTTCTGGCCACTGAAACTTCTGATTCTACCAATAGAATCTTACAATTATTTTACTTACTAATTTACATGATTTTACTCATCTCTTTGGGGGGTGATGTGCTCTGTCACTGAGTACAAAGATTACCAACTCTGAGAGTGAGGGAAAATAGGAAAAGCAGATTTTTAAAAGATGTTCTATTCATTTGAAACTATTCTCTGAGTATGCTGAAAAGAGGAGACTGACAATGATATCCCTTAGCTAGGCCCATGAATGGCAGTAAGGTTCTGTTTTGTGAGGGCCTTGCATGGAATAGTTTAAATGCTCCTAATTGGACAGGGCCGCTTGATGGATGAGATGGTCATTCTCAGTTTCACCTACATTCTTTGATTGCAGAGTGCCTGATGGGCCTCCCTCACCTAAATAATGGGGCATTTATTTGCCCTTATAAACTGTTATTTCATGACCAGTTGAAGCCCTAGGAGAAGAGCAATTTTCATATAGGAAGCTCCATTCCAATTATTGTGCTAAGGTGACAATAATTATCTCTAACTTTAGAAATAATTACACTATTATATTAAGCTGTCACTAAGGAACTGTTGAAAGCTTGTGCATCCATCACTGTTGTTGAAATCATTAACATGTTTATTTTGTTTGAGGACTTGCAAATACTGTTTGGACAAGAATGCCAGAGAACATAAGAGTAGCATTAGCCTAACTTAGAGTTTCTTGCAGAGAAGGAAATGGCAAGGCTGCTTAGTTGGCCCAAATCCAAACTGACAAAGCCTTTTCTCCTTTTTAAGTATTTCCCAATTGCCATTAGGCAGATTATCAAGAAAGTCACAAAGCTCGTAGGCCTGCTCTGTGCCAGGGAGACATGACTTGGTGCAGCCAGCATTCTAGCTATTCCCGATGACTGGTCTATAGTTTGAACTTTATCGGTGGTTTTCAACCCTGTTGCATGTTAGAATCTCCCAGGGAGCTCATAAAAAGACTCCCCAGCACCCCTCTAATGGATCTGAAGTGGAGCCAGATTGAGACCCTCTGGGCTATGGTAATAAGTCAGCTCAGGGAACAAAATAAGCCCGAAAGTAAATGGATTCAAAGAGATGGATGATCAATGGCTTGTGTAGCAAAGACGAGAACTGATCTGCCATGTGGCCACAGTAGGAAATGGTCTAAATATCATTTTATCTTTTTTAACCAAGGAGAGAGAGAGATGATTATGTTGATGAAAGTGTCATCAGTGGGCAGAGGGCAAAGGATTCATTGACGAAGGATTCACTTTAACACCAACGTTTAAAAATGACACAATTGCTGCAAAGCACCCAGCCTGGTGACTGGTGAAAATGGGTGCTCAACATTAATTTTAAATAATTCAACAGATGAAATGGCTGTCCAATATGGTTGCCACTAGCCATATGTGGCTATTTAAATTCAGAAAATTAAATAAAATGTAAAATTCAGTTCCTCAGCTGCACTAGCCACATTTTCACTGTTGAGGTGGCTAGTGGTGGCCATATTGGACAGCACAGATATAGCACATTTCCAGCACTGTAGAGAGTCCTAGTGGTGGATGGTGGTGTACAGAAACCCTTCTCAGAGGCAACCCCTTTGCCTTATGATTTATTCATGTGATCAAAGTGTAAGTATGTTATTATGAAGCGAATATCTGAAAATATCAGCAGGTAATCACTTGTAAGCATGCATTATTAAGTCATTTGGAAAGGATTTTGAAATGAAGGACAAAGAAGTAAAACTATACCCTAAAGTATGATGCTCTGCAGCAGCTACATGGAACTGTGCAAACTTGAGTTAAAGAGTCTACTCGGGAGGCTGAGGCAGGAGAATGGCGTAAACCCGGGAGGTGGAGTTTGCAGTGAGCTGAGATCTGGCCACTGCACTCCAGCCTGGGTGACAGAG
>NW_016829846.1:407310-417515 GCF_001698545.2 Rhinopithecus bieti | reverse complement strand
AAAAAAAAAAAAAAAAAAAAAAAAAAAAAAAAAAAAAGAGTCTCTTTGTGAGCCTAAACTGCACATACTTTATGGATTTCAAACGAGGGCAGGAGTGGCTGCTACGAAAATAAGATTCCCAAGTCATCGATGATGTCTTAACACAGCAGCTGACCTTTGGTAAAATACAGATGGATAATACTAAAATTCTGAGTAAAACCACTGTCAATTTCAAGAGTCACTGCTTTTGTATTCCATATACATAGATATATAAAAACAACATGAAAGTAGATTAGTAATTGCTTCCCATTTCAGGTTTTTAAAGAATGCCACAAAACGTCAAACCTGGAGTCTGGAATCCACGTAGTCCAATTCCCTAATTTTATTCATTCATTCATTCATTCATTCATTCATTCATTTTTGAGACAGGGTCTCTGTCGCCCAGGCTGGAGTGCAGTGATGCGATCATGGCTCACTGTAGCCTCGACCTTCCAGGCTCAAGCGATCCTCCTGTTTCAACTTCCTGAGTAGCTGGGCCTACAGGTGTGCACCACCACACCCGGCTAATTTTTGTATTTTTTTCTAGAAATGGGGTTTCGCTATGTTGCCCAAGCTGGTCTCAAACTCCTGGGCTCAAGTGATCTTCTCGCCTTGACCTCCCAAAATGTTGGGATTACAGGCATGTGCTGCTCTGCCCAGAAACTCCCTAATTTTATAGATGAGGAAACTAAGGTGCAGTTAACAGAGATAATTGGTAGCTGAACAAAGACAAACGTGATTTCCTGATATGAACACTCCCCAAGGACCATTCAAACCCAAGGCATTTGCCTCAAATTTTTGAGAACTTTTGTTTTTTAGCGTTTAACATGGAAGAGAGCAGTTACGTGGCTCTCCGATTAAAAAATGAAGAGGCACCTCTTCACCATGAAATGGTTAGTAAAAGAATTACACACTGCTAAAGGGCATGAGGACTACATCTGTTAATTATTGGGGAAGCACTTAACTGCAGCCAAATGTCTTTGGAGGCACCGGGTTCTGGTGTCGGTGCTGCCCAGTTCATTATAAAAGACTATGGAACCAATAGCACTTTCACTGAAAAACTCAAGTTGTCTTCTGAAGATGCAGTGTGGCAGCAGTTTTTGCAAAGTTAGGTTTTAAAACAATTCCCCGGAGCATTTGTCAATACAGATTCCTGGGCCTACCCCCTACCCCCTAGAGAATCAATCAGTAGAAGAGCTGAGGTAGGGCCCAGGAATCTGTGTAAGCCAGCATTTCAGGTCGTTCTGGTGTGGGTAGGCCATGGCCAGGCCATCTCAGTTTGCCCAGGACAGTGCCAGTATACACCTGCTTACACAGTTTACAGAAATAATTGTTAATAGGGCTATTTTTCATTCTCAGAAGTGTCCTGACTTAGACACTACAGTGTATGGCCCTCTTTCTTCTATCCATGGACCATATTTTGAAAAATACCAACTCTAACAGTTTACTATTAACAGCTACTATATTTCACCCATAGGATGCTCCCCCAAAAAAGTGAGTTCCATGTTCCCTGCTAGAGACTCCAAATAACCTATTTTCCTTCGCTCAATCATAAGACTTTAAGTAAGCATCTTTGTCTATTCCCAGCAATTTGCAAAGGTGCTTGGTGCCATTAATGTACTGAATTTCAGAAACCAAGAGAGAGAATTTTATAGGTGGGAGTGATGAAAAATAGACCAGGGTTCACAAAACACCACAGTGACACACAGTGAATCACAACTACCATTTTATTGTTCTGATTATTGGGGTACAGAATTGTCCATATGCTCCAGGACTAGTTTGGCTATGACAGACACCACAGATTGCTCTGCAACTTTCGGGGAACGTTATCTGAGTCACACACTTCTCTGGTCATGTTTTTCCAACCATCAAAATGAAACACTTTTCTCTGTGGAATGTGGAGTGACAAATTATCTCAAACCAAAGTCATCTTTCATTCATGATGGTGTGTACCAACCAGGCCACAGAACAGCATAGAACTCAGGGGACCAAGCTTCTTTCTATAAACAAAGCTGCTTGGGAACACTGGACTTGTGTGTACATTTATCACTGTAAGTAGACTGACAGAGGCACAAAGCGAGCCAGGTCAGATTCTGACTTATGAGTACAAATATTGTAATGAACTTTTATTTCACGTATAATACTTTTACCCTATTAGCAGCTGTTCCCAGTTTAGACACCGCTTTTATGAGTCAAGGAGTTATGATGAAAAATCAGCAAAGTAAGGAACTTTACATTTCATTGCAGCATCAGGTATGTTCACAATGGCATATTTTATTCCACAGTGCTGTTTCTTATTTGGTTCAAGCATTTCTTAGGTAGTCACAAGTTGTTCTAGATCTGGGAAATATTTAAATTTCAAGCACTTGCATACTTTTGAGAGGATGTGAACTTAGAGCAGCAGATGGTGTGTATACAAACCATAAGCAGCAATTATGACCGCAAATGATTTAACTCCAAGGAACTCTGCAGAGATTAGGGTCAGCCAGAATGCCAAAGTGGTATGTTCTGTTCTTCTTAAAAATGGGTCCTGTTTTCCAGGACTGACTCAAGCACAACTCCAGTTTCTAATCAGAGTGTAGCACTCAGTTCTACATGAGAACTGAGCGTCACAATGAGAAGAGAACATCACAATTTTAACAATGAACATAAAGGAAATGAAGGAGGCAACAGAATTCAATTCCTCCAACAGTGAATAAAGCCAATTTGAATTTTTTAAAACACTCCATACTTTATATTTCCTAAGTAAACTTTGCCTTGATTGTCCATTCAAGAGTCAAGATACACTTGGTACTTTTTAAATAGATGCACAATTCATTGGTCAAAATCACACAGCTTGCTTGAAAAGCAAGATACCAAAGGACTTAATATGATGCTTTCCCCAGGAGTTACCCAAGGCACCTAGGAGAAAAGGAGCAGATCTAGGATCTCATCAAGCCCCTTATATTTTTTTAATGCTGGTTACAAGGCTGAGAAGATTCTGCCTGGTCCCTCTTCAGCAGCAGGCAGTCTCAAGTTTTGTCAAATCCCTAAAGTGACAGACTTTAGCTGTAAATATTCCAAAACATGCTCATTAAACATTTGGGATATTAACTTCAACTTTTTTTCAATGAAGGCATAAGTCGGTTCTTCCTTTAAGTATATAGTGCTTTTAAAAATATGGACTGAGGTTTCCCATGGTTGTAACAGTTCAGAGGACAAAAAGCAAATGGAATATAAGAAAGCGGTGCCACGATAGAAACAACAGTAACATTTTCTACTCATTCTGTTTTCACAAACTCCTTTTGTGACACGACATTTAGCACGGCTCAATGGCGGACACCACTGACTCCAATCAGATTTCACTTTTGTAACTGCCTTTTTCATGTCTAGCATATGTGAAAAGCCAAAACAACTAGAATTGGATGTTAAGATTCTTTTTTTCTCTCAAAAGGAATCTCAAGGTAAGAATACTTTAAAACATTAAGTGGTTCTGTTATTAATACGCATTCCATTCTAAGCTTGCCATTTTCAACCTATTTGGAAAGCAAAGATGAACTAAAGAGTAGTTAAAACCAATGCTATTGCCAGAGTTAGACATTTCTTGAGTTTGCTAACTGGAGGGCAAATATTACTCAGTACATACGTGATTGTTGATACTTGCGCTATTTTGACCCATTTGCAAAAGTTATCCAGAGAATTCAAATTAAGAAGCCACTTTTAGGTTCACTGATGTTAGAATTATCTAATGGAATGTTCTTTTAAGTGAAAGCTTATTATCCCCAAAGGAGTCAGTTCCAATGGGAAATAGAATCCTCACTGAAAAGCCAAAAAGCAAAATTATCAAACAAAATCAAATTGCAGGGTTTTTCTGTGAAAATCCCAGAGAAGTGTAATAAAAGGGATCTGTGCTTATCTCCTAGACAAAGGAAATTTGGATGTCATTTATCATGAAAAGAGCAAGGTTCAGGCTTCTTGGATAATCTTATGTTCCTGAGATTACAATACTCTAGTTTTGAAGCTCTAGCTCTGAAATTTACGTATGAACTAACAAATCTGAACACACTGTAATAGAGTTCCAGATATTTCCATGGGATTCTTATCAAAGGCTATTCCCTGAGACAGGCGGGGGTAGTGAAAATGTAATTCTCTGAGTACAAAAAAAATACATATAAAATCATTTTGATCTCTTTACTTTTCCCTTTAAAGAAATTACTAAAATAAAAAAGATTTATCGCTATAGCCTAAACTCTTATGTTTTATCTTTGTAAATGTTTTTCTTTTAAATGAACACTTACTGCAAGGCCAGGCGTGGGCGGGATGCTTTCATATACATTCTCTCTCCTGATACTTCTCTTAAAATCATTATTTGTGTAGAAATAAAAATATGGTCTTACAATATACACAAAGTTAGTGAAATATTAAAATAGCTAGAAAACAATTGTAATTCTTTGTTTTTGGAAATTATAACATGAAAAAAGTTAAGCAAACTTAATGGAATCCTAAAATGAGTAGAACTTTTCAAGAATGCAATTGCAATCCTGTACTAGAAAATATAATGCGAAAAACAAATCCAAAATACCTCTCTATGTAAATTAAAGCTCAAGCCATGGTATTCAAAATTAAAATGATTTACATAATCTACTATACTTTGTGGTGTTTTTAGTAATTAACCTTCCTGAGGTTGATTTTGTTCTCCTTAGTGTTTGCTTAACTAAAGTGCTTAATAAAATTTCTACAGAATATATTACCCTCTCCATAGATGAATATTATTTTGAACTACAATCTGACAAAAATCTAACTACATTTAATTATGCTTGATTAATCCAAATGTCACTGAGAGATTTATAGAACAGAGAAATACTTTTCAGGTTAAGTTCATACTCTTCACTGTAAGCTTCCTGGATCCGGTATTACCACAAATTTACTATCTCATGTCTCTAATATTGTTTTTAACATCCCACAAAAAATATTCCCAATAGTCCAAACTGGACCATGGGACTCCAGAGATCTCTGCTTCTTCTCATTTTCAAGAGACAGGCAAACCTCTATCAAAGAGGAAGTCACCACTTCCAATAGGAGGCACACTGCCCCTGCAGCGCCACCAACACTTAAGGGGAAAGGACGGAGAGAAGTTAAGTCAATTCTCCACCTTTTGGTGTTTTATGCCAAAAAATGCACATACAGGATGCATTATGAACTTATTAAAACACCGTAAGGATATTAAGGCAAGGTAAGGGGGCTGCTTTTCTTTTAATGCAGGCTCATAACTGTATCAGACATTTGCTTAGATGCTTTCAGTAACCATGTCCTAAGGTGCTTTAGTTTATACGCAAATAAGTTTGTTTAAAGGGTGACAAATTGGCTCTACCTATAGGGATAAAAACACATCCCATCTTCTTCTCCAGTCATTAAATCTCCCACTGCTGGGTCACTCAGCTCTACCCCCAGGGACGATCAGACAGACAACATATTCTAAGGCATGGAGGAACTGTCATGAGGGGCCACCTGTGTCACACATGAAGTAACAGTGTCCTGGCTGCCCTAACCCTATCATCCAGATCATGGGGAATTCATGTCCCTATCTTAGAAACAGAAAGGTAGAAACAGAGGTTTCTCGGGAATCCTGTGACCAAAATATTGTTGTCATTTTATTTTCCTTTTGGGGGATGAACACAGCTGATACCTGTGGACTTGAGAGGGAAGCTTTCCCAGATCATCCTTTCCTCCACCTCTAAAACAAGTTTACAAGTGTTAAATAGGGTCTCTTCTGATAAGCAGCTGTTTTAGCTACAGCATCATCATCCAGATGCTTTCAACTTCTATTCAAATAATGAGTTCTGAAGTCCTAAAAAGACACATCTGGAAACTGCCGTCATTACGGGGTTTTGTTACAAGGAAAGAGCAGCCCACACTATTCAATGAAGTCTGATTGTAAAAGCTGCCTCCTCTCACCTGACCACAGTTCCCCGTTGGTCAGCAAGACAATGAACTGAAATGGGCTCCCATCTGCTCTGTCTACCCAAAGCTACAGTGTGGGGACTTTGACAGGGTCCCCTGCAGAGCTGAGTGCAGAGCCAGGCACAGAAAACAGACCCTCCAAATTCAGATCAATCAATGTGAAGGTGAGAAAAACTCAGGAATCACTAACACTTCATCTTCTAAGGAACGCACCTGTCCATGATGAAAACAACATTGAGAAGATCTGGTGCTACCTCCTGCATCTCCCTTTCTGGCTGGATTTTTCTCCATAGCACTCATCTCTCAATTGTACTATTCAATGTCCTTATTGTGTTTCTAGTCTGTCTCCCCTAATAGAAAGTGGGTTCATGAGGCAGGGATTTCTGTCTGCTTTGACTCCTGCCATGTGCCCAGCATTCAGCACAGTTTCTAGCACACTGGAGACACTGGACAGTATTGCAATGGAGGACTAAAGGTAGCTTTCCTTCACGACTCCTCTCTCTGCCACCCTCCCTTCGTTAGCCTCTTTTACATGTGGGTACTGGTCTTCAAGTCTCCATTTCACACCAGGACAGACACTAGGGAAAGGTACTGCCCAGGGTGGAGCTTGGTGAATACAGCAAGGTTGTCACTAGTGCTCCTTGATCGTTATGCCAGAGCTCTGAAGGTGATGCAAGTTTGCTGCTGGATGTCTGGTGCAATGTGCTGACCACCGAGGCAAGGAGGCTTCAATTCTACAAACAGGCCAGATAAAACCCCAGCCCCAGGATCTACCTACAAATGCACTTTCAAAACATTAACTCGGTGTGCTTTGGTGGTGGGCTCCAGGTCTCCAAGCCATGGGAATATATATTCATGAAAAACCAAAAGGAATCCTGATGAAGACTTAACACCTTTCTCTTTCTTGATGAACCAAATTTTAAAATGGGTTGATTGAAAAGACAGGTAAGAAAATCTGTGGCACAGTTAAGGTCTCAGAGGTGTTAACCCCCCTCAGTGGCACAGCTCCACCAACAACCTGTTCATAAAGAAGAGGTTAGGCGTCTCTTGGTAACTCTGGTGATGTGCTAGTTTGGAGTATTTTAACATATTTAATCAGCTAACTAATAATTGTCAATGGCTGATAACTTAAGTTCATTAAAATGTCAAATGTCCTCTATTTTCAAACCAGAACGTACTGATATCTCTAATCAATGAGACAGGAACCTGACTTAAAAGTTATCTTTCCACACAGAACAGTAAACGAAAATCTCGTATTAAGTTGTTAATCGTCCTTTCTGGCTGGCAATATTGCTTCCTTCTGTTTGCTCAAATGTAGATTATGAAGGACATAAGCTTCAAAGTCAATGTTTAAGCATCTGGACTGCTGAAAAGACGGCAGAATAAACGCATGTTTATATAAGTGCTCTTGCCCTCTGACCCACACATCCAAAAGTTGAACAACAAGCTATCTATAATGAAACTAGTAAAAGTCACAACTCCATACCACGGACTCCAGGGCAATGTCTGACAGATACAATCAAGTTGGGGATGAATCGAAGAAGGGTTCTTGCACTTGCCAGGCATTTCTCCCAGTCTCCAGTGGCCACAATTGCTGGGCAGTTAATGAGAGGATTCCCAAGACTCTACTGATCATTTGTTAACTTGGCAAAACAGGACTGGCAACAGTCGGGAGCAGCTGAGAACACTCTGTGCGTGCATGTTTCCAGAAAAATGAGGAAGGGAGGTTGAGATCTCAGATGAACCATGTGTGTTCATCCCCTCTGGTATCCAAAAGAGGAAGAGCGGCGAGAAGCAGGACCAGAGGAGAGAAACCAACTCTGGAACTCATCTCACAAATATGTGCTACATGCAATCCAGGAGAGCAGAAGTACAAACCCACCGAGTTCCTGCTATGATGACCACTAGTGGGAATGGGGAAATGCAAAGAGGATCTGTCTCCCAATGGGACCTGGCCACCCCCAGGGCAGAGGATTCAACAGTGTCTATGGAAGGCACTCACAGACAACATGTTCCAAGGAGGCTTCGTGTCACTCCTTATTCCCCCAAATCCAAACAGAATGAAAACCAAAAACACCCTCCACCACTACAACCCATCAAGAGCTAGCCTTAGGGTTCAGGTGCTAAGGTTATCCTTCAAACATGTCTCGCTCAAAAGAGGAGTCAAGGAGGATTTACCCACATTCTTCTTGGACAGGTAAAACTGGTACCATGCAAAGACAAAGAAGAAGCAGAAGGGGTCATCATGATACTTGTGCATCAAGATAAAAGCAAAACAATACAAGAAAAGGAATGAAAGATGCAAAGGATAGATAAATACACTCTAGAAAAAGAATGAGCTCATAAACCATGAAAACTGTAGACAAAATTGTTCAGCCCTGGAAGAAGTAAGAAATCAAAGAGGACAACATAATGAGCTAAGGAAAGAAGGAGATAAAAAATGAAACTAGGCTGGGCAAGGTGGCTCACACCTATAATCCAAGAACTTTGGGAGGCCGAGACCAGCGGATCACTTGAGGTCCAGAGTTTGAGACCAGCCTGGGCAACATGGTGAAACCCTGTCTCCACTAAAATACAAAAATTAACCAGGCATGGTGGCATAAGCCTGTAGTCCCAGTTACTTAGGAGGCTGAGGCAGGAGAAACGCTTGAACTTGGGAGGCAGAGGTTGCAGTGAGCACAGATCGCACCACTGCATTCCAGCCTGGGCACAGAGTGAGACGCTGTCTCGAATAAAATAAAATAAAATAAAATAAAATAAAATAAAATAAAATAAAATAAAACAAAACAAAACAAAACTGTAACAGAAGTGGAAGCCACATTACAAGGAACAAGCCCTAGAATCAACAGTACAGAAAACTGAGTCAGTCAGTGAAATGGAGGATAAGACTTGAAAAAAATCATACAGCGTGAAGAAAGATGAGATGAGTGGCATCTAAGGAACGATAACTGTGAAGGACAGATAACAGAGAGCCAAAATAAAAATGAAGTTTTCAAGAAGAGAACAGACTAAACTGATACAAAAAGCAGTGAGGCCTGAAATGACCATATCTAATGCTCACTGCATTCCAGAAAAAGGCAAGAGACAACAGTCAATCCTGAGATATACTCCAATGAAGTTACTAAATTTCAAGGATAAACAAAGAATTCAAGTATCCAGGGCAAACAATCAGGTCATCTACAAAAGGGGAAGAAAAATCCATCAGGACTCAGACCTCTCAGCACCACCAGATATGGACAACAATAAAATAGCAATAACACCATGTCTCCAGAGAATTCAAGGAAAAAGGATGTGATCCAAGAATCTGATAGCTAGCCAAGTTATTGTTCATAAGTAACAGCAACAGGAATACATTTGTAAATATGCAAGAAAACCCAACCGAAGCTGTAATCCAGTCTGCAAAAAAGATAAAAACATCAGCTCTCAAATGTGGAGTCTTTGTATGAAAGGGCTGGCAGTGAGCGCTGAATTCATTCAGACACAGAATTAAGTCTAAGTAACTCTAGTAATTACCTACAGCAATCCACTTTAAGTTGCCTGTCTTTTTTGGTAAAAGCTGCCAAATCCATCTGATTATCTCCTCTAACTATGCCAAAATGGAAACACACAAAAGAAACCCTCTCCTGAATGGAATTAACTTGCTCTACAGATAATTTGGGGTTTAGAGCTTACCCTTTGAGGAATAGTATACTGAAGAAATTCCTCAAAAGAGGTAATACAAATCACCTGGTGTATTGTTTCGAGCACCCAACTGCTCGCTTTGGCCCTTCCATTGACTTACCATGCCACCTTGGCAAACTTAACTGCTTTGGGATTCATACGAAAAACAGAGATATACCTGCGTGGTTCACCTCATGGCATTGTAAGGATCAAATGGCATGCTGTATGCAAAAGGTCTTTGGAATCTATTCGCAAGGCTGTAAAACCATGTCACAGTGTTTGGATGGAAAGAATTCTGTATTCAGGAGCCAAAATCAGATACCGAGAGACTAGAAAAGGATGAGATGGCTCCTGTGGATCTATCCTTCCACTTCCTTTCATTTCTCCACATTTTAAAGTCATCTCTTAGCACTATAAAAAGGAAATTCAGCACTTTCACAGCTCCTGATCTGAACTTCCATACTTTTTTTTTTTTTTTTGAGACGGAGTCTCGCTCTGTTGCCCAGGCTGGAGTGCAGTGGCGTGATCTCAGCTCACTGCAAGCTCTGCCTCCCGGGTTTACACCATTCTCCTGCCTCAGCCTCCCA
>NW_016829846.1:390627-404745 GCF_001698545.2 Rhinopithecus bieti | reverse complement strand
ATCTTTTATGCCACACAAAATAATCATATGGAACAGTCCCATTCCCAAGACACTGACTCGGTCCTCAGACCTATGGGCTTCCTATGGCCCACCTCTCACCAGTCTCTCGGAAGTACATCAGTATTTCTTTTACCTGATTGATTATATATGAGTTCTCTGATGAGATCCTTCTAAGGATGGAAGAGATGAGCTCTTTCTAAAGATGAATGGAACTACCCTGAGCTCAGGTAATGTAATGAAATAAAAGAAAACAAGATCCAGTGAAATGAAGAGAAATAGGAATGCAATCAAGCCACATGCAGCTGGTCAAAGCACACCTCGTCTTGGGGAGCAATCCCCACGGTGGTGGGAGTGGGGCTAATTGCATTGGTACTATCATATGACTGAAGCAGGATGAATGGTTTACAAGTCAGAACTTCTACATCAGTGGACTCAACACTTACAAATTGGACTGAAACATTTATACGGACATTAAAACAGGGCGGAAGTCAAAACAGATGATATATATGGAAAATTATCAGGAAGAGAAGCACATCCTGTGGAGCTGTATATAGGATGCTGGTATCAATCCGGATTCTTCGGTCACTTCTATTCTTAAGGGTAAATATAACATCATTCCTCTTTCCTTATCCCAAATCGTCTGCTAATTCCCACTTCCAACTTTTAGCAAAAGGATTGTGAAAATCAGACTGAGCTGACAATTCTAAAACTAAGATGAATGAAAATGAAAATTATCAAGACCTGGAGCATTTTCAAAATAAACTAGAGAGGCCTTTTCCCTCCAATAGTCTATTTTACAGCTAGTAAAGTGCATCACACAGAAACTTCCAATTCCTTAGAAGACTACAAAGGAATAAAATATGACACAGGTACTGTATTAGATGGATAGAAGTTTGACAGAAGCATAAAACTCCACTTCACACTCTGTGCAAATTTGGTATTGACCAGGAGGCAGTTTTCACTTAAGATCTTTGAAACCAAGCAGTTGGGTGAAAATTCTAAGATAACATTTGGAATGCTTTAATCAACAGAAATATACAAATGAATTTTAAAACAAAATGAAGGCATCAGTGAAGAAGATCTAACATGAAAGTCGCCACAACCTCACAATGAGAATCTGATCAGATGGAAGAAGGCAAAAGCCTAAATCATAGAGTGGCGGAGGGAGGCATGGGACAGACGGAGGGCTCTGGGACTAAATCATCAGGGCGTGGCCAGCTGATGTCTTCCGCTTCCAGGGTCCCAGGGCCCTAGGTGGAGGTTTGGGACAAATATGATATTTGGTCACAAGGAGCAACAGTACGATCTGCTGTATCTGGAATGGGAAAGGCGCACAGAATCCTGGAAGGACTGAAGACATCAGATGCTATGAAAACAAGATGGAGAGTACGAGGGCACAAGAGCTGTAAGGAGGCTCAGTGCTCTTCGGTGACAGGCATCAATCACACCACAACAAGATGTCATAAGTTACTACTTTAGTGGAAGATCTGAGTAGCTACAGGAAAAGCTCCTTGGGAAAGTCCAGGTGGTACAGAGAAAATACACATTCAAGCACTAGGAATAACTATGATGCCACGCTCAGAGCAGGTGGGAGAAAGCAGTTCTCTCTGGTTGACTTGCAGAAGGCAATCTTTCTTCACAGAGAGGACCAGAGCATTCAGTCCTCTAGAAAGTTCTATTAGTCTTGATCTTGTCCCTACAAAGAAAACAATGAGAATATCCATAGTGAGTTTGTGAGTACAACCTCCTCTGTTTTGACCAGGACTTAGAGCATTTCATTATAGTGATAATTCAAAACCCTTGCTGTATCTCAGAATTATTGTCTACAATTACTACAGAAATAGAATGACCATTTAATTACTTACATATACTTTAAAACGGTTCTTTACTGTCAGTGAAAACTCTGGTTAGATATAGAGTGACTGTTAAAAGTATGAGGTTTCTTTTGGGGTGATGAAAATATGCTAAAGTTAGATAGTGGGAAGGGCTGCACAACTCTGTGAATATACTAAAAAATATGGAATTGTATACTTTTATTTATTTATTTATTATTGAGACAGAGTCTCGCTCTGTCACCCAGGCTGGAGTGCAGTGACGAGATCTTGGCTCACGGCCACCTCTGCCTCCTGGGTTCAAGCAATTCTCGTGCCTCAGCCTCCCAAGCAGCTGGGATTACAGGCACCGGCCACCACTGCCCGGCTAAGTTTTGTATTTTAATAGAGATGGGGTTTTGCCATGTTGTCCAGGCTGGTCTTGAACTTCTGACCTCAAGTGATCCACCCACCATGGCCTCCCAAAGTGCTGGGATTACAGGCGTGAGCCACTGTGCCTGGCCGGAATTATATATTTGTAAAGGGTGAAATTTATGTTGTGTGAATTAATCTCAATAAAACTCTTACTTAGAAACTGTTTTGAAAATAAATTTTCTTAGAATCTCTCATGTATAAATACCTAGTGAATTTACCATACTTACTAAATTCTTTCCCCAAATCTCTACTGATTATTTGTACAGTTTAACAATTTTAATTGTCAGGCTAAGCATTTTAAAATTTTAAGAATTGCTTTCTGCTTAAATTTGTTCATCTAATAACATATTAGAAGTTAAGACTAATACTTAATTAGCATACAACCTGAACTACTTAGTTTTAAAATTGCCTTTAAAATAATATTCAATTAAAGCCACCTTTTACAACCAAACATTTTCTAAAGATGGCTTCTGCACTACTCAAATTACTCCACATATCAGAGCAATAGTTTGAACCGTTTGAATCAACTGGTCACAGTGATGCTCAACATTCTATTTGACTTACATACAGACTGAAAATGGAATCAACAGAAATTGGTACGATCCAGGTATTTCAAGCTGATTTAGCTTAAACATGGCTGGGAATAGTGAGAGTATGTATGTTTGTGTCCACAAACCAAACTTCTCTAAACTTCATCATTTGAGATGAGTGGCCAGTCCAGCAATATTGTATAGCAGTCCAACATGACACTTCCATAGAAAAAAATAAACATCCATATGGATATCATTTATAACACTTGTTGGAGAAGACCAATGCTACTAAATGGTACAATATTGCAAAGCTATATAAACTGTATTTGTATACAAATATCTTTGTTGCATTATGCTAAAGTTGTTTAAAAAATCAAGGTTTTCAGAGTAATAAGAAATATATACAATTAAAATATATTGGGGAGAAACATTACAATGTTAAAATAGAATAAAATATCAATATGAACTTATGATTTAAAATATATTTTAAATATAGCTATATTTTATAGCTCTGTCCAGGAAAAGGGCCTAGAAAAGGTGTAACAAGCATTCTCAATTCTCAGATTAGCATCTCTAATACTGATTAAAAAGAAACAGGGCTGGGTGCCATGGCTTATGCCTGTAATCCCAGCACTTTGGGAGGCTGAGGCAGGCAGATCACCTGAGGTCAGGAGTTCGAGACCAGCCTGGCCAACATGGCGAAACCCCATCTCTACTAAAAATACAAAAAAAAAAAGAGTAGCCAGGTGTGGTGGCTCATGCTTGTAGTCCCAGCTACTTGGGAGGCTGAGACACAAGAATCGCTTGAACCCAGGAGGCGGAGGCTGCAGTGAGCTGAGATTGAGCCACTGCACTCCAACCTGGGTGACAGAGTAGACTCTGTCTCAAAAAAAAAAAAAAACAAGACTCCTTGGGGAGAATAGCTGATTCCAGGACACGGGCACAGAAGGGATAAGATGAACCTAGGATATCATCTTGGGCAAGAAACGCTTTCAAGGCAATAGAACACAGAGGATCCAGCTGGAAATAGCTCTCATTGGCCAAAGGTATGTCAATTCAAGCATCAAAAGGAAAAGGACTGTTACATACAATAACATGCATGAATCTCACATAAAGCCAGACACAAAAGGGTATAGACTATGTGTTCCTCTTAAGTTCAAGAAGAGAACCTATGGTGACAGAGTTAGAAAAGTAATTATATGGTGGAGGAGGGAGGGAGAAGTGTTAGACTAGAAAGGAGTCTTTGGGGTAGAGGAAATATAGATGTAAAAAAAAAAGCTGTAAACCTAAGATGTGTGCACTTTACTATTACTACATGTTATGCTTCAATAAAATAAGTGCCAATTAAAACATATCAAAGTAAAAAAATCTATAATAATACTAAAAAAGACAAAGCCATAAACTCATTTGTTACCATTTAAGGTGGCTTTTAACATATTTCTTACCTGGAAAATTGGTAACTTGAAGGGAATTTAATTGTCCCTTTAAATGTAAAAGGAAGGAGTTAAACACTTATCAGAGGAACTGTACTTCAAAATACCTAAATGGCCTTATTTGATGAGGAACAGCTTTACTTTATAGGAGAATAATTGACAAAGGAATCATTTTTTTAAACATCCTTTTATAAACCCAAATAAAATTACTGTGTTAATTTTAACACAGGTCGAAATGATCAATTGGGGTGAACAGCTGATGGGTAAGTATACATTTGTACAGTGCCAAAATAACACCACACAGATTATTTTCTAGTGAAAAGGGGAAAATAACTATAACTCAGAGGGATCAGACAGCCATCACCTAAACTATGCTCAATCATAACATCACTAATGGTGGCTCAATGAGATGTCATGGGTCTCATAGTGTAGTTCTGCAACAGTGCTTATGAATATTCTAGCAAAAAATGTTCCATTAGCNAAAAAAAGAACTTAGAAAGATGTTGCCCTACCACCCAAGGAAGATGTCTGACAGTTTTCTATCTTTGATTCACCTACTATTTATGAATATTATTCACTATTTTAATATTATTTATTAATATTGTTTATTAAGCACCTACTATGTGTCAGGCACTATTTTAAATAGACACAGTCCCCACTTAAAATCAAATAGAGTAAATGAGAGAGCAATACAGAGGAATGGGAAAGAATTTAGCTGAAAAAGGGTCCATGTCTATTTGTGTTACAACCTATGTGGGGAAATCTGACCATTTGCTTATAGGCAAACCCAGTAAACAGCCAGATTCTCTGCCTAAATTAAGAGAATCATGTACAGTTGACAAAAAGGATAAATGAATACTTGGGTAAAGAGGCTAGTAAGCTAGAAGAACACAGATGTTCCTGAAACTCTTCTTGCAGTTACTTTAGGATTAAAGATAAATTCTTAATGAAGAAAACAAAGACAGGAGAAGCAAGGTTGTACTGGGGTCAGATGGATGTGAGGAAGCCAAAAAGCGTGCTAGTAAAGAACTACCGATTAAGTTATGAAGACACTGAAATCAATCTTTACTTTTGAAAACACTTTAAAGGGAAGAACGTGATGAGATTTTCTACACCATATTTTCCATATGCGGCCCCTTACATGGTACTGCTTGTGAGGATGTGGTAATCAATGGGCCTTCCTCAAACAAGAGAAATGCTGTCAGAGCCAGGCAGTAGGCAGCACACCCTAAACTGCTGCTTCCTCTCTCCTACAGTGTATCACACTTGAAAGCATAAAGGAGTATCATTGGAAATTGAGGCCAAGGAAGATATTACCTCAAGTTTATAAGGAAGCTAGGGTCGGCTGGGCGTGGTGGCTCGCACCTGTAATCCCAGCACTATGGGAGGCTGAGGGGGGGCAGGTCACTTGAGGTCAGGAGTTCGAGACCAGTCTGGCCAACATGGTGAAACCCCGTCTCTACAAAAAAATACAAAAACTAGCTGGGCGTGGTGGTGCACACCTATAATCCCAGCTATTTGGGAGGCTGAGGCACAAGAATTGCTTGAACCTGGGAGGCGGAGGTTGTAGTAAGCCGAGATGGTGCCACTGCACTCCAGCCTAGGGGACAGAGTGAAACTGTGTCTCAAAAAAAAAAGGATGCTAGGGTCTTTGCATGTAAAGGACCATTTTTTGGTTGCTTTTTTTTTTTTTTTTTTTTAACATCTTTTATGCCACACAAAAATAATCATATGGAACAGTCCCATTCCCAAGACACTGACTCGGTCCTCAGACCTATGGGCTTCCTATGGCCCACCTCTCACCAGTCTCTCGGAAGTACATCAGTATTTCTTTTACCTGATTGATTATATATGAGTTCTCTGATGAGATCCTTCTAAGGATGGAAGAGATGAGCTCTTTCTAAAGATGAATGGAACTACCCTGAGCTCAGGTAATGTAATGAAATAAAAGAAAACAAGATCCAGTGAAATGAAGAGAAATAGGAATGCAATCAAGCCACATGCAGCTGGTCAAAGCACACCTCGTCTTGGGGAGCAATCCCCCACGGTGGTGGGAGTGGGGCTAATTGCATTGGTACTATCATATGACTGAAGCAGGATGAATGGTTTACAAGTCAGAACTTCTACATCAGTGGACTCAACACTTACAAATTGGACTGAAACATTTATACGGACATTAAAACAGGGCGGAAGTCAAAACAGATGATATATATGGAAAATTATCAGGAAGAGAAGCACATCCTGTGGAGCTGTATATAGGATGCTGGTATCAATCCGGATTCTTCGGTCACTTCTATTCTTAAGGGTAAATATAACATCATTCCTCTTTCCTTATCCCAAATCGTCTGCTAATTCCCACTTCCAACTTTTAGCAAAAAGGATTGTGAAAATCAGACTGAGCTGACAATTCTAAAACTAAGATGAATGAAAATGAAAATTATCAAGACCTGGAGCATTTTTCAAAAATAAACTAGAGAGGCCTTTTCCCTCCAATAGTCTATTTTACAGCTAGTAAAGTGCATCACACAGAAACTTCCAATTCCTTAGAAGACTACAAAGGAATAAAATATGACACAGGTACTGTATTAGATGGATAGAAGTTTGACAGAAGCATAAAAACTCCACTTCACACTCTGTGCAAATTTGGTATTGACCAGGAGGCAGTTTTTCACTTAAGATCTTTGAAACCAAGCAGTTGGGTGAAAAATTCTAAGATAACATTTGGAATGCTTTAATCAACAGAAATATACAAATGAATTTTAAAACAAAATGAAGGCATCAGTGAAGAAGATCTAACATGAAAGTCGCCACAACCTCACAATGAGAATCTGATCAGATGGAAGAAGGCAAAAGCCTAAATCATAGAGTGGCGGAGGGAGGCATGGGACAGACGGAGGGCTCTGGGACTAAATCATCAGGGCGTGGCCAGCTGATGTCTTCCGCTTCCAGGGTCCCAGGGCCCTAGGTGGAGGTTTGGGACAAATATGATATTTGGTCACAAGGAGCAACAGTACGATCTGCTGTATCTGGAATGGGAAAGGCGCACAGAATCCTGGAAGGACTGAAGACATCAGATGCTATGAAAACAAGATGGAGAGTACGAGGGCACAAGAGCTGTAAGGAGGCTCAGTGCTCTTCGGTGACAGGCATCAATCACACCACAACAAGATGTCATAAGTTACTACTTTAGTGGAAGATCTGAGTAGCTACAGGAAAAGCTCCTTGGGAAAGTCCAGGTGGTACAGAGAAAATACACATTCAAGCACTAGGAATAACTATGATGCCACGCTCAGAGCAGGTGGGAGAAAGCAGTTCTCTCTGGTTGACTTGCAGAAGGCAATCTTTCTTCACAGAGAGGACCAGAGCATTCAGTCCTCTAGAAAGTTCTATTAGTCTTGATCTTGTCCCTACAAAGAAAACAATGAGAATATCCATAGTGAGTTTGTGAGTACAACCTCCTCTGTTTTGACCAGGACTTAGAGCATTTCATTATAGTGATAATTCAAAAACCCTTGCTGTATCTCAGAATTATTGTCTACAATTACTACAGAAATAGAATGACCATTTAATTACTTACATATACTTTAAAACGGTTCTTTACTGTCAGTGAAAACTCTGGTTAGATATAGAGTGACTGTTAAAAAGTATGAGGTTTCTTTTTGGGGTGATGAAAATATGCTAAAGTTAGATAGTGGGAAGGGCTGCACAACTCTGTGAATATACTAAAAAATATGGAATTGTATACTTTTATTTATTTATTTATTATTGAGACAGAGTCTCGCTCTGTCACCCAGGCTGGAGTGCAGTGACGAGATCTTGGCTCACGGCCACCTCTGCCTCCTGGGTTCAAGCAATTCTCGTGCCTCAGCCTCCCAAGCAGCTGGGATTACAGGCACCGGCCACCACTGCCCGGCTAAGTTTTGTATTTTTAATAGAGATGGGGTTTTGCCATGTTGTCCAGGCTGGTCTTGAACTTCTGACCTCAAGTGATCCACCCACCATGGCCTCCCAAAGTGCTGGGATTACAGGCGTGAGCCACTGTGCCTGGCCGGAATTATATATTTGTAAAGGGTGAAATTTATGTTGTGTGAATTAATCTCAATAAAACTCTTACTTAGAAACTGTTTTGAAAATAAATTTTCTTAGAATCTCTCATGTATAAATACCTAGTGAATTTACCATACTTACTAAATTCTTTCCCCAAATCTCTACTGATTATTTGTACAGTTTAACAATTTTAATTGTCAGGCTAAGCATTTTAAAATTTTAAGAATTGCTTTCTGCTTAAATTTGTTCATCTAATAACATATTAGAAGTTAAGACTAATACTTAATTAGCATACAACCTGAACTACTTAGTTTTAAAATTGCCTTTAAAATAATATTCAATTAAAGCCACCTTTTTACAACCAAACATTTTTCTAAAGATGGCTTCTGCACTACTCAAATTACTCCACATATCAGAGCAATAGTTTGAACCGTTTGAATCAACTGGTCACAGTGATGCTCAACATTCTATTTGACTTACATACAGACTGAAAATGGAATCAACAGAAATTGGTACGATCCAGGTATTTCAAGCTGATTTAGCTNAAAAAAAAAAAAAAAAAAAAAAAAAAAAAAAAAAAAAAAAAAAAAACAAGACTCCTTGGGGGAGAATAGCTGATTCCAGGACACGGGCACAGAAGGGATAAGATGAACCTAGGATATCATCTTGGGCAAGAAACGCTTTCAAGGCAATAGAACACAGAGGATCCAGCTGGAAATAGCTCTCATTGGCCAAAGGTATGTCAATTCAAGCATCAAAAAGGAAAAGGACTGTTACATACAATAACATGCATGAATCTCACATAAAGCCAGACACAAAAGGGTATAGACTATGTGTTCCTCTTAAGTTCAAGAAGAGAACCTATGGTGACAGAGTTAGAAAAGTAATTATATGGTGGAGGAGGGAGGGAGAAGTGTTAGACTAGAAAGGAGTCTTTGGGGGTAGAGGAAATATAGATGTAAAAAAAAAAGCTGTAAACCTAAGATGTGTGCACTTTACTATTACTACATGTTATGCTTCAATAAAATAAGTGCCAATTAAAACATATCAAAGTAAAAAAATCTATAATAATACTAAAAAAGACAAAGCCATAAACTCATTTGTTACCATTTAAGGTGGCTTTTAACATATTTCTTACCTGGAAAATTGGTAACTTGAAGGGAATTTAATTGTCCCTTTAAATGTAAAAGGAAGGAGTTAAACACTTATCAGAGGAACTGTACTTCAAAATACCTAAATGGCCTTATTTGATGAGGAACAGCTTTACTTTATAGGAGAATAATTGACAAAGGAATCATTTTTTTAAACATCCTTTTATAAACCCAAATAAAATTACTGTGTTAATTTTAACACAGGTCGAAATGATCAATTGGGGTGAACAGCTGATGGGTAAGTATACATTTGTACAGTGCCAAAATAACACCACACAGATTATTTTCTAGTGAAAAGGGGAAAAATAACTATAACTCAGAGGGATCAGACAGCCATCACCTAAACTATGCTCAATCATAACATCACTAATGGTGGCTCAATGAGATGTCATGGGTCTCATAGTGTAGTTCTGCAACAGTGCTTATGAATATTCTAGCAAAAAATGTTCCATTAGCTCTTTCTTTCTTTCCTTCCCTCTTTTTCTTTCTCTTTCTTTCTTTCTTTCTTTCTTTCTTTCTTTCTTTCTTTCTTTCTTTCTTTCTTTCTTTCTTTCTCTTTTCTTTCTTTCTCTCTCTCTCTCTCTCTCTTTCTTTCTTTTTTTTTTTGACAGAGTCTCACTCTGTCACCCAGGCTGGGGTGCAGTGGCACATTCTCAGCTCACTGCAACCTCTGCCTCCTGGCTTCCAGTGATTCTCATTCCTCAATCACCTGAGTGGCTGGGATTACAGGCGTGTGCCACCACTCCTGGCTAATTTTTGTATTTTTAGTAGAGAAAGGGTTTCCCCATGTTGTCCAGGCTGGTCTCAAACTCCTGACCTCAAATGATCTGCCCACCTCGGCCCCCCAAAGTGCTGGGATTATAGGCATGAGCCACCGCACCCAGCCGCCATTAGCTTGTAATGAACTCCCAATTTATAGAAAATACAGGGAATGGGGAATAAGCTAAATGACATTTCAAAGAATAAATTAAACAAATCAAGGTAGGATACTTTTTCAGGACAACTGGCATGGTCTCTCAACAACGAAATGCAACCTAAGTATCCATCAACAGATGAATGGATAAAGAAAATGTGATGTGTATGTGTGTGTATATATATATATATATATGTGTGTGTGTGTGTATATATATATATACACATATATACACAGACACACATACAATGGAGTACTATTCAGCCATAAAAAAGAATGAAATCCAGTCATTCGCAACAACATGGATAGAACTAGAAGTCATTATGCTAAGTAAAATGAGCCAGGCGCAAAAACATAAACCTCACATGTTCTCACTTATTTGTGGAATCTAAAATTCAAAGTAATTGAAGTCATGGACACAGTGAGTAGAAGAATGGTTACCAGAGGCTGGGAAGGGTAGTGGGAGGGCTGAGGAGAAGTGGGGATGGTCAATGGGTACAAAAAAATAGAAAGAATGAAAAAGACCTACTATTTGATAGCACAATAGGGTGACTACAGTCAACAATAACTTAATTGTATATTTTGAAATAACTTAGAGAATGTAATTGGATTGCTTGTAACTCAAAGGATAAATGCTTGAGGGGATGGATGCCCCATTCTCCGTGACATGCTTATTTCACGTTGCATGCCTGTATCACAACATCTCACGTACCCCAGAAATATATACACCTACTATGTACCCACAAAACTTTTTTTTAATTAAAAGACAACAACAACAACTTGAGACTACCCAGATGTGTTATGTGGCCCTGGAATAGATCTCGGTTTAGACAAATCAGGTGAATGATTATTGACATGGAAAGATGGGATGGTTAAATGAAACAAAAGCAGGTTGTAAAACAGCATGAATAGTGTAATCTCATTTGCAAAAAAATACATATATACACAAATGGCAAAATGTCTGGAAGAACATACAGAAGCTATAGCAGTGGCAATCTCTGGGTTTTGGGAACACAGAGGTCTCTCTTTTCTTTTTTGGCTTACTTATGTCTTCTATTTTTTCTTTTCTTTCTTTTTTTTTTTTTTTTTTTTTTTTTTTTTTTTTTTTTTTTTTTTTTTTTTTTTTTTTTTTTTTTTTTTTTGAGATGGAGTCTAGCTCTATTACCCAGGCTGGAGTGCAATGGTACTATCTTGGCTCACTGCAACCTCCGTCTCCTGGGTTCAAGCAATTCTCCTGCTTCAGCCTCCCAAATCGCTGGAATTACAGGCACGTGCCACCACACCCGGCTAATTTTGTATTTTTTAGTAGAGACCGAGTTTCCCCATATTGGCCAGGCTGGTCTTGAACTCCTGACTTCAAGTGATCCATCCACCTCGGCCTCTCAAAGTGCTGGGATTACTGGCATGAGCCACTGCACCCAGACAACGTTTTCTTATTTTTTTATAATGCACAAATACTGCTTTTTTGTTAATACAGGATTATTTTAAGTTAAATGAAGCAGAACCCTACTGTTGCTAGTAGAGTTGAAGCTTAAGGGTAGGTAGTCAGAAGAAAACTACAGATTATTTTCCTTATTACCATAAAACAGTGAAACTTCTTCTGTGATTGATAACTTTTCCTTTATAATGTTTAAATTTTTTATTGTGATAAGCTACACATAACATAGAACTTACCATCTTTTCTTGTTTGAGACACGGTCTTGTTCTGTCCCCCAGGCAGGTGTGCAGTGGTGCAAATCATAGCTCACTACAGCCTGGAAGTCCTGGGCTCAAGTGATCCTCCCGCCTCAGCCTCCTGAGTAGCTAGGACTACAGACACACACCACCACACCTGGCTAATTTTACCTTTTTAAATTTTTTGCTGAGACGGGGGTCTCACTATGTTGCCTAGGCTGGTCTCGAACTCCTGGCTTCAAGAGATCATCCAGCCTCAGCCTCCCAAAGTGTTGGGATTACAGGCGTGAGCCACCACACCCAGCCCAGAACTTACCATCTTAACCATTGCTGCATGTACAGTTCAGTGGCACTGAGTACATTCACGCTGTTGTGCAAGCATCACCACCATCCATCTCCAGAAGCTTTTCATCTTTCCACCTGAAACTCTGTACCCATGAAACAATGACTCCCCATTCCCTCTTCCTCGCTGGCAACCTCCCTTCAACTTTGTGTCTCTGCATTTGACTACTCTAGGTACCCCACATAAGTGCAATTTGTCCTTTTATGTCTGGCTTATTTCACTTAGCATAATGACTTCAAGATTCACCCATGTTGTAGCACATATCAGAATGTCCTTCCTTTTTAAGGCCGAATATTATTCCATTGCATGAACTGATCACCTTTTATCTTGATTGATCATTTTAACTTATTTTTCATTTTCAACCTGTAACGTTTATGATGACAAACTGCAAATTTAATTGCTTTTTAAATAAAATTCATGGCAGGCCAAATCCCTGCTCGCTGTTGTGAATACCTCTACAGTGCAAGAATTCCTGGAACAGTGAGTGGGACACCTTTACTCAGACAAATCAGATACTTTGTAATGGAAATCAAAGTGGTACATTACTGTTTCGCTTTGTATTTTGAAGCATCCCTGGGTTCACTGCTGGGATTGCTCCAATCGTCGGCTTCAGGCGTGGTCTTGTAATGGCGCCATGCGGACTTATTAAAAACTGGAAGTCTCTCAAATGACTCACTTGAAAGAGCCTATTGGAGAAACAAAATATACACCAAAGGTCCACAGTGTCATTTTCTCAAGTGAAATAGTAACCCAAATTTTATTATGTAAAACATCAGAAACCTTAATACATATTTTCAAAATGATACTAAAAATACACCTTAGTAGTTTACTTAGACTGGCCAGGAAACATTAAAGCTTTTTTAAAGGAATGAAAACATTTGCTCATTCAAAATCAGAACTGAAATACACATGACCAGAACAAAACATATTTTAATTCAGCTCATACTGCTTTGATCAACTGTTTTTACTATACCTGGTGATTGGTCTCACAAAGGGCCCAGGAAGAAATAAAGTCTCATGCATCCCAGGTTTATAAACACATACCATCAAGTGATATTAAATATCACATTACTTAGAGGCATGGGCATCTAAGATAAATACTCCCAATAACTGGTTAAATTCTGGTGTCACATACACAGGTTAAGTATCCCTTTGAAATGCCTGGGAACAGGCCGGACACAGTGGCTCACACCTGTAATCCCAGCACTTTGGGAGGCTGAGGTGGGCGGATCACCTGAGGTCAGGAGTTAGAAACCAGCCTGGCCAACATGGTGAAACCCTGTCTCTACTAAAAATACAAAAAAATTAGCCGGGTGTGGTGGCGTGCACCTGTAATTCCAGCTACTCAGGAGGCTGAGGCAGAAGCATAGCTTGAACCCAGGAGGCGGAGGTTGCAGTGAGCCGAGATGGCGGTACTGCACTCCAGCCTGGGTGACAGAGCGAGACTCCATCAAGAAAAGAGAAGAGAAGAGAAGAGAAGAGAAGAAAAGAGGAGAGAGAGAAAAGAAAAGAGAGAAAAGAGAAAAGAGAAGAAAAGGGAAGAAAAGAAGGAAGGAAAGAAGGAAGGAAAGAAAGAAAGAAATGCTTGGGACCAGAAGTAGTTCTGATTTTTTCCGATTTTGGAATATTTGCATTGTGCTTACCTGTTAAGCATCCCTAATCTCAAAATCTGAAATCCGGAGTGCTCCAATAAGCATTTCCTTTAAGCTTGACCTTTGAACAAGCATCACATTGGCGCTCAAAAAGTTCCAGATTTTCTTTTTTTTTTTTTTTTTTTTTTT
>NW_016829846.1:384271-389372 GCF_001698545.2 Rhinopithecus bieti | reverse complement strand
GGGGGAGGGGGGAGGGATTGCATTGGGAGTTATACCTGATATAAATGATGAATTGATGGGTGCTGACGAGTTGATGGGTGCAGCACACCAACATGGCACAGGTATACATATGTAACAAACCTACATGCTATGCACATGTACCCTAGAACTTAAAGTATAATAAAAAAAAAAAATTAAAAAAAAAATTACGGTTTTAAAAATCGGCATTTTAATTTTTTTTTTCTCTTTTGAGATGGAGTCTCATTCTATCGCCCAGACTAGAGTACAGTGGCACCATCTTAGCTCACTGCAACCTCTGCCTCCCGGGTTCAAGTGACTCTCCTGCCTCAGCCTCCTGAGTAGCTGGGACTACAGGCATGCACCACCACACCAGCTAATTTTTTGTATTTTTAGTAGACATGGGGTTTCACCATGTTGGTCAGGCTGGTCTCGAACTACTGACCTCAGGTGATCCGCCCACCCCAGCCTCCCAAAGTGCTGGGATTACAGGCATGTGCCACCGTGCCTGGCCAAAATCAGTATTTTAATTTCTATACCTCCACGTTTCATATTTTGTTATACCTGAGCATAGAATCAAGGGTGAGGCACAACATGGTTTTCATGGGTAAGTGAAGTAAATCCGAGATGAATCTAAGAGACGATCGCTGTTCTCGATCAGTGATTAGAAATTAAAGCTTTAAAAAGCAAAGATGCCTCATACTAACAAATAAAATGCAGTACCTTCAAATAAATGACAGCATCAGTACCCACTCCTTCCATGGAATACAGTTTCAGATCTCCTTGAAAATATCTAGCATACAGACGGGAAATTGGCAAACCATAACCAAATCCAGCCTATTGAGAAAAGAAAATTAATACAGTGAGACAGGCACAAATGCTAACACATTTTATATGATGACCATTCAGAGAAGGTTAAAATAAATTCTTGATTCAGATTTAAATCAAAGAAATTACTGACTCAACCTTTACAATGATGTATATCCTTTTCTATGGCAAACAACTTCTTTATTTTCACCCTGCAAAACATGTCTTATATGTTTGGATAATAATAAAATATTCTAATTTTGACTAATACTTTTTTAGCATTTAAAAGCAAAGTTTTATCATTTTTAAAAAGCACATTCCAAGGCTGGGCACAGTGGCTCACACCTGTAATCCCAGCACTTTGGGAGGCTGAGGCAGGTGGATCACTTGAGGTCAGGAATTCGTGACCAGCCTGGCCAACATGGCGAAACCCCGTCTCTACTACAAAAATTAGCTGTGCGAGGTGGTGGGAGACTGTAGTCCCAGCTACTCAGGAGGCTGAGGTAGGAGAATCGCTTGAACCCGGGAGGTGGAGGTTGCAGTGAGCTGAGATGGCGCCACTGCACTCCAGCCTGGGCGACAGAGGGAGACTCCATCTCCACAAAAGAAAAAAAAAAAAAAAGCACATTCCAAATCAAGGGGAATGTGACCTGATGACAAAACTAAACCACATCATTTCAATGTCCCATGATCAGATTTCCCTGCTCTTGGAAGTGAAAATCAATAGCGCAGTGCTAAGTGCAAATCTACCAGTAACAAGACGAGAACACGGAAAGGAAAACAATTTTCTGAGAGGCAACTTCTAAGGTTCTGGGAATGTGAGAATATTTTGGTATATTATAGTTCAGATATTTTTAGAGATTAAAAAAATTTTCAGTACCTACCCTACTATATCTCTGTGTCATGGAACTCTGTCAATAACAGGTGTTCAGGGAGAAAAAAAAAAGGTCTCGGGTATGGACAAGAACAATACGAACCGAAACTAAATGTGATACCATTTGCGGTGGCAGTGGGGCAGGGTGTGGAAGGAGATATTGTAACACCAAGCTTCCTCACTTCTGGTTAAATCTATGAACAAGGTTAAGGAAGGAGGGCAGGGGACCATGTGCATAGAGTCACATGGGCCTTAGACTCAGATAGACCCAAGTTGAAATCCACTTTCTGTGTGACTCTGAGCAGTTTGCTCAACCTCTTTGAGACCGTTTTTTTCATCTGAATATATGATTAAAAAAACTGACCTCAGAGCTGCTATAAGGATTAAATAATATAACAAGTATCAAATCTTGGCACAGTGCTTACCACAGTAAAACTAAATAAATCGAAGCTGGTACTCCAGCTACTGGAAGCAGCAATTTTAAGAAGTTACATGGATTTCTCCCCTTTTCTAACATCTCTCCTTGATACCTTCTCTCAGGGTAGCTCCTAACTGAAAGGGCAGAGGGTAAAAGAACATACTCCATTATTTGAGGGCTTTAGGACTTGCTGAATATGGCCAGTAGTGAAGATGAGATATCTATAGTAGTGACTCAGGTAACCACAGCAAAGAAACTAGCTCACTCTAGGAAGAGATGTGAGGAAATCTGCCTTCTATGCTCAAGCAAGGCCCAGAGCCTGCCCTCAGGTCCGACACAGAACAGGCGAGAGCTCCGAGGCCAATGCAGATGTGAGTGTAAGCCCAGACTCCCAGAGTGCAGAGGAGGGGTCTGGACCTCGGATTTGCTGAGGTTCAGGAAAGGTTTCCCAGAGGGTCAAAGCATCCGCAGGAGTTCGCTGGGTGGATATTCTCACAACAAAAATGCACGTGTAAAGGCACAGAGGTGTAAAAGTGCAAGTTGCTCAATGAGGAAATTATGTTTTCTAGTAGTACATATCCATGTGCCCACTTTAAAGCTGAGGACAGTTTCTTTTTCTTTTTTTTTTTTTTTTTGAGGCAGAGTCTCGCTCTGTCGCCCAGGTTGGAGTGCAGTGGCATAATCTTGGCTCACTGCAACCTCCACCTCCCAGGTTCAAGCAATTCTTGTGCCTCAGCCTCCTGAGTAGCTGGGATTACAAGCGTGTGCCACTGCTCCTGACTATTTTCGTGTATTTTTATTAGAGACCGGGTTTCACCATGTTGGCCAGGCTGGTCTCGAACTCCTGACCTCAAGTGATGCACCCGCCTTGGCCTCCCAAAGTGCTAGGATTACAGGCCAGTTTCTTAACTGGGAGAGCCACTAGCAGAAGCATTTCTTCAAAAGGAAAGGCCACATAGTACACTGGAAAGAACACAGACATGGGTAGCACCAGCTCTGCAGTTAATTAGTTCAATGACTTTGGGCAAGGTCATTTCCTCATTTCCTCGTCTATACAATGGGAGTGTGCGTGCATAATTTTTAAAAGTCTCTTACAAGTCCCCAGTTCCTCCAGATACTATTTTAAGACCTGGAAGAGACAATCTATATTTCTTTTAAACAACTGGGGAAGGTGCTAGATTTGTTTGTGCTGCCTTTTTTCCTTTTGATGTGTATTTAAGTGCATTTCAGAGCCTAGTCAAGGCAATGCCTCTCAAACGTGATCTTTCATGAATTTTCTCGAATCCTATATAAATGATTTCCTGTTTCCAACATGCTGAGTTAACAAACTCTGTCTCAAATAAAGGATGCAAAGTGTTTGATTTTATTCATACAAATAAAATATAATCTTATGTGCTTATCAGTCAGGTAGGACTTTAAAATGAAACTTAATTTATACCCTGAACCATTTTGCAGACTGATAGATATGTTGCTGTGTTTAATGACAAAGGGTTCAATTGTTGTTTGTCAATTAGAAACACTCAGCAGGGGAAGCAAGTGTGGCCCTACCAGGATCTAAATGCTACCATGGTAACCAGAGGCTTTTCTCACTGCCTTAATAGGGCTGAAGGTTATTTCCAGAGTGAGACAGAAAGGGCTCTGAAAACGCATACACCACCTATATGTTTCATGATAATGTTATTTAATATAAAAATTTAGTGTTTTCATAATTTAACATTTTAATTATATAAACAAATTTGACAGTGGAGATTCCAAGGCACTAGATGATTCGCGCCTCTGTGGTATGCACGCCAGAGTGTGCAGGACCAAGCGGCAGCTATGCATTCAGTACTGTCCCTTTGCTCACCCACTGGTAACTTCCACCCCTTCCAAGGGTAGCACAAAGTGGAAAATGGTGCTCCAGTAGCAGTCTTACCAAGATGAGGTACTTTTTCTCTGTATTTGGGAGTGAGGCACTCAGCTCGGAGTGTTTCTTAGAGATAAATCAGAGAGGAGATAGAAGTACAAAGGATTCACAAAGAAAGTAGCCAAAGCAAAAAATTCCCCCTCCTCCAAACCGCAACATTCTAAATCAACTACACTAATGTGACAACCTGGGGAGAGAGGCAGCTCCCTCTGAGCCCCTTCCCGTGTTTACGATCTTTCCTTCAGCAGCAGTTTGAGATGCTTACCAAAGGGGCAGCTCTGGTAGGCTCCAGGCTGGGTCTAGGAGCAGTCGAATACATGTAGTTAAAAAGACGATCTATTTTTCGAAGTGGGACACCACCGCCTAGGTCACTGATCTGCAATGTACAAAATGTTAACAATCAAAACAAAGAAGTTGATCTATACTTAGTAGGAGGCAATGGGTTCATTAAATAAAGTACATAGCAGATTACTCTAAAATGTACAAGGACTTTGAATCCCCCAGTGACATATGGTTCCTTTGTGAACAGTGTAAAGCAAAGGTGGCCGAATGGTACAGTAGGATCCAACAGGCTTGGTGTTGAGGTCTTGTTCGACTCCATGAATAACAAGGTTCTAACGAAGTTTAAATAAGGTAACTTAAGCCAAGGATCTAGCACAGAACTTACAAATAGGACACTCAATAAATGTCAATTTTCTTCCCTGTGATTTTTCAATGTCTAGATACTATTAAATCACAACTGATAATTAAAGTATACATGCACATAAAACAGTTACCTTAATGGATAAGTCTTCTTTACCCAAAGTAACGAGGGTTTTAACAGCGGGGTAGCCCTCTTTTCTGTCTTCATAGAGTTCGACTGTCGCTCTCATTGAGTTCTAAAATAATAAGATCTTTTTGTTAATCATACTGCCGAATCACAAACCACAATTTTTAAAGAGAAAGAAGTGCAAGATGACTTATACCCAACAACCCTTTTTGGGGGCAAATATTAGTTGGATTTTTATGGCACTTTTCCCTCTAAAGAGCTTAGCTAAACGTGTCAAATCAAGGAAAAAATTTCTGACACTTTTTTTTCACCTAGTTTTAGCCTCATCCA
>NW_016829846.1:378424-381895 GCF_001698545.2 Rhinopithecus bieti | reverse complement strand
CGGGTTCAAGCGATTATCCTGTCTCAGCCTCCTGAGTGGCTGGGATTACAGGTGTGCGCTGCCACTCCTGGCTAATTTTTGTATTTTTAGTAGAGACAGGGTTTCCCCATGTTGGCCAGGCTGGTCTCGAACTCCTGACCTCAGGTGTTCGCCCGCCTCGGCCTCCCAAAGTGCTGGGATTGCAGGCGTGAGCCATTGCGCCTGGCTCCTTTATTGTCATTTTAATGGGGCTCGAGGAACAAGCTGGGTGCTCAGTTTATCTTGTACCAAATGGCATGATTAGTTACATAAACAGCCTTATGAATTCAACCTTTTTACCCCAAATCTCAAGAAAAGGCAAACGCCTTTTATACAGTGGGATTTTTTTGTTTTGTTTTGTTTTGCTTTTTCAGTTTAAACAACATTCTCTAGGAGCCATCTATAGGCTTGCTCAATTACTTGCATTTTTCTTTGGGAACATTATAGTTTAGATTTCTTTACTTCCTTTTAAAACCATGTTAGATGTTTTTGTCCATGACTCTTTCCTAGTTCTGGGTCTCGAGGCTGGCTGTTAAGTAGTAGATGCTTAATAGATGTTTGCTGACTTATAAATAAGTAGAATATGAATTTTCTATCTAAGGGCACATTTTTAAAAGTCAATTAAAAAAATGGCCTAGGTTTGTCATATTCAAGACTCCAGAAATAATAAAGTCTCTATTTTGTACAATCATTGCTCCAAATGCCATTAGTTGAAACAGCATTTAAGAAATAGCATTGGATATAAGGAATTTTATTTCCAGACAGTTCTCCTTCCAAAATAAAAAAGCATCCACTTAAGCTGTTCAGGATCAACCTCCAACCTGCATCTCCAACACAGAACTTGTTAAGGCAAAAGCACATTCCTTAATCATGTTCACAGAGAGCTCTAGCATTAATAAATTATACATAAAAATAATCACTACACTACCCAAAGCAACATAAAGCTAGAGGCTACCTAGAAACACCAGCATTCATTTATCTTAGCGATAGGACAAGGGGCTTCAGAACATGATTGAAAGGGGCTTCTGTAATTCGTGAGACAATGCCAAAGAGAGTCGGAAAGCTCCTCTCCTGGTGGGTGAGCTGCCCAGGATGACAGCCTCAGTGGGGACAGAATGTGCTGACATGGCTGGCACTTGGGAATCAGCAAGAACAGGCCTGCTGCTTTGGCCTTTAGAATGAGGGAGGCTGTCACTCACGCAAAAGAGCAATTTGTTACTACCTGTGGATGTGAGGTCAGCTCCTGCCTAGTCCGTATGAAGAGAGAGAGAATATTAAGATGGTTCTCCTCAGGAACACTCCAGACAAGCCCACTTGGTCCTGGTACTGTATTCATTCAATGGGGATATGACTCTTCTCAGAGAACTCAAGAGACCTTGAAAGCAGCTTTGACTTCATGCCTTCTAGTCAAATGGAAGGGCCATGTCCTTCAACAGCAGCCTGAACTCCTTTCACAGTTTAATCTCATTATAAGAGAAATACATTTTAATGTACTTCTGAGGGGAATTTGGTTTATCTTTTTTTTTTTTTTTTTTGAGACAGGGTCTTGCTCTGTCACCCAGGCTGGAATGCAGTCATGTGATCTCAGCTCACTGCAGCCTCTTACCTCCTGGGCTCAAGCGATCCTCCCACTTCAGCCTCCTGAGTAGCTGGGATTACAGACACATGCCACTATGCCCAGCTAATTTTTCTATTTTGTGTAGAGACAGGGTTTTGCTATCTTGCCCAGGCTGGTCTCGAACTCCTGGGCTCAAGAGATTCTCCTGCCTCAGCCTCCCAAAGTGCTGGGATTACAGGTGTGAGCCACCATGCCTGGCCTGGTTTATCTTTAATTGTAAATGCTCACACCCTGCTCAGTCATTCCACATCTAGGAATCCAACCTGCAGAAATACTTTCATATGTTCACAAATTTTTCCACCCTCCCCACCTCTCACACTCTTTCATAGCTCATTATATGGAATATAGGAAAACTGGAAATCCTAAATGTATACCCATAGGAAAACAGTTAAATAAATTATGGTAAGCTACACTATGAATAATCTCTAAATGAGATTAATACTTGCAAAGGTCTTCAAGGTGAAGTGAAAACATGTTATAAATAGGGTTAAAGCTATACATGCTTTATGCAAAACCAATACTCTGTATGGGACTGAGAAAGTGGTGGGGGATTTCCCTTTTCACTCACATTTCTGTATTTGTATTTTTGTGATGAGCATGTCTCTTCCATAATTTACAAATAAAAAAATAAAAGGAATATGTAAATAAATATGCAATCATATGATGAACATAAAAAATCATCTGTAACCCCATTACCCAGGGAGCTGCTATTTGTATTTTGGTAGTATAAATCCTTCAAAATATTTTCCAATGAACTTCCACTATTACAAACTTTTATAGCCTGTATTTTAAAAAAACATCTCAATTTTTCCCATACATTATTCGTTTAAAGCATCATTTGAAAGGGCTGCATAGTATTCTAAATTATAGGTGTACCACAATTCAGTTAAACAATGCTCTATTGTGGAAAACTTGGGTTGTTTTCTAACTTTATAAGAAAACTACTGTGATCATCAATCTTGTACATAAATCTGTGCATCTCTATTTTCATATATTTTTGTTTGTTTTTTGAGATGGGGTTTCACTCTCTTGCCCAGGGTGGAGTGCTATGGCACTATCTCAGCTCACTGCAACCTCCGCCTCCTGGGTTCAAGTGATTCTCCTGCCTCAGCCTCCCAAGCAGCTGAGAATACAAGCATGTGCCACCACGCCTGGCTAATTTTTGTATTTTTTGTAGAGATGGGGTTTCACCATGTCACTCGGGCTGGTCTTAAACTCCTGGACTCAAGAGATCCACCCACTTTGGCCTCCCAAAGTACTGGGATTACAGGCATGAACCACCGTGTCCAGCCTCTGTTTTCTTATAATAAATGTTCTGAAGTTTAATTTACTGGACCAAAGAATATGACCATTATTAACTTATTTACTGGGCCAAACAGAAAGAACATTGTTGGCATTTTTTAGAAAGGGTATACCACTTTAAGCTTATACAAGAAATATATGTGCTGGTGAGAAAGTATTTTTGTGGGCACAAATTCAAAGCATTAAAATGTTTTAATCACTGTCATTTTGAAAGACAAAAATGGCATTTCTGGCCGGGCGCAGTGGCTCATGACTGTAATCCCAGCACTTGGGGAGGCCGAGGCGGGTGGATCACCTGAGGTCAGGAGTTCAAGACCAGCCTGGCCAACATGGTGAAACCTCGTCTCTACTAAAAATACAAAAATTAGCCAGGCATGGTGGCAGGAACCTGTAATCCCAGCTACTCAAGGGGCTGAGGCAGGAGAATCACTTGAACCTAGAAGGCAGAGGCTGCAGTAAGCTGAGATCACACCACTGTACTCCAGCCTGGGCAAAAGAGTAAGACTCCTTCTCAAAAAAAAAAAAAAAAAAAG
>NW_016829846.1:366733-376759 GCF_001698545.2 Rhinopithecus bieti | reverse complement strand
CGCGCCCGGCCAACAGTTCACTTTTTAAAGGATAAAATAAAAGACATACGGTAAGAAGATCAGAGCCATTACAGAAATAGCTGGAAGACAGAATTCAGGAGATTCAAAGATGGGGAGCAAATTCAGAAAGCAAAGGTGCATTACAAGACATTGGATACTGCATGTATGCCTTTTCTCTCGAACTATAAACAATCTGAGGTCAGCGTTTGTGTCTTAACACTTGTTTTATAACTTGCATAGAACTTCGTATAGTGCCTGTGTAGATGGTCAACAAACAGTCCTTGAGCCAGGTGCAGTGGCTCACGCCTGTAAACCCAGGACTTTGGGAGGCCGAGGTGGGCTGATCACTTGAGGCCGGGAGTTCAAGACCAGCCAGGCCAACATGGTGAAACCCCGTCTCTACTAAAAATACAAAAATTAGCCATGCATGGTGGTGAGTGTCTGTAATCCCAGCTAGTTGGGAGGCTAGTTGGGAGGCTGAGGCAGGAGAATTGCTTGAACCCAGGAGGTAGAGGTTGCAGTGAGCCGAGATCGTGCCACCGCACTCCAGCCTGGGGGACAGAGTGAGACTCCGTCTCAAAATTTAAAAAAAAATAAAATAAATAAAAAATTTTAAAAAAACCTTGGTTTGATAAATTTTAAACCTTTTGGTAATTTACTTTTAAAAAATCTTTATTGGAGATAATTCTTATACCATACAATTCACTCATTGAAAGTAAAGTTTACTTTTAAAAAATCTTTATTGGAGATAATTCTTATACCATACATTTCACTCATTGAAAGTAAGGTGTACACACGGCCGGGCGCAGTGGCTCACACCTGTAATCCCAGCACTTTGGGAGGCCGAGGCAGGGGGATCACTTGAGGTCAGGAGTTCGAGACCAGCCTGGCCAACATGGTGACACCCCTTCTCTACTAAAAATACAAAATTAGCCAGGCATGGTGGCGGGTGCCTGTAGTCCTAGCTACTCAGGAGGTTGAGGCAGGAGAACCACTTGGACCCGGGAGGCAGAGGTTACAGTGAGCTGAGATCACACCACTGCATTCCAGCCTGGGTAACAGAGTAAGACTCCATCTCAAAAAAAAAAAAAAAGTACATACAACTCAGTGGTTTTTAGTATATAGTCAGAGCTGTGCATTAATCACTATAATCAAGTTTACATTTTCATCACTACCAAAAGAAGTTCCAAACCCATTAGCAGTTACTCCCCTCCACCCAGCCCTAGGCAACCATGGATCTACTTTATCTCTATAGATTTGCTATTCTGGACTTTTTACATAAATGGAATAATATGCAGTCTTCTGTGACTGGCTTCTTCCACCAGCATGTTTTCAAGCATCATCTACATCATAGCATGTGTCAGAACCTCATTTCTTTTTATTGCTATATTATATTCCATTGTGCAAGTATACCATATTTTCTTTATCCATTTATCAGCTGGTAGACATCTGGGTTGTTTCCACTTTTTGGCTATTATGAATAGTGCTGCTATGAACCTTCATGTCCAAACATTTGTGTGAACATATGCCTTCATTTCTCTTGGGTATATACCCAGGAGTAGAAAATTGCTGCTTCGTGGGTGCATTTGTAATGTTCTCAACAGGATTATCAGCTCTTTGGAGACAGGCTCTTATTTCCTTTATATTCCCCACATCAATACTGTGCAAAAGTAGATACTGTGCTTGTTTAATATTCAAGAGGTGAGAAAAGAAGGAAGGAAGGAAAGGGGAAAAGTAAGCCCTACAGAATGTTAATGTTAAAAATTGACATTATTAACCTACAATAATACAAAGATAAGATTAGGGTATGTTCAGACTATAAATTTTGGTTCATTGACTTCATATTGCTACCAAATTAAAATTGTATCTATTATTTGACCTCAGAGTAAGAATTCTGATTCCTTTACTAAACTTTTAGAATTAAATCCCTATAAAGAACCAAAGATAGAGATATTAAAATAACTCAGACAAGGTGAAATAATGAGGGACAGCAAAAAGGAAACAGCAGTAAGAGGAGAAAAAAAAATGTTTGAAAGAGTTGGTCAGTATGAAAATAGACACTTAAGTAGGATTGAATTTCAACCCTGAAAAGAAAGAACGTTAAAATTTTGAATTATACTAAATTTACAAGTGTTTTCCTAGGCTATAATAAACCTTATCAAATATCTGTAAAGTACTTTTGTCAAAAGAAGAGAAATCAAGACTCACTCCTCTTGCTCAGCCTATGCCACCAAACAATGCTACATCTCCACCTAGTGACGTGAAAGCACAAAGCTGAACAGGAATTTCCAAGATCACAAACACTGAAACCTAAAAACGATCATTCATTATCCATACACAAAGCCAACACATCTCCACAAAACAACTCCTCCAGGTACGTAATAAAGATGTTTAAACAGTGCTTTTCCATTCACTACCAAACAAAAATAACCTACACCCACTAAATGTCCTAATTCCTCATGGAATTCGCTTGCCCAGTAGCATGATCATGACAGCGTTGTTAAGAAAACGTGCTACGCCGGGCGCGGTGGCTCAAGCCTGTAATCCCAGCACTTTGGGAGGCCGAGACGGGCGGATCACGAGGTCAGGAGATCGAGACCATCCTGGCTAACACGGTGAAACCCCATCTCTACTAAAAAATACAAAAAACTAGCCGGGCGAGGTGGTGGGCGCCTGTAGTCCTAGCTACTGGGGAGGCTGAGGCAGGAGAATGGCGTAAACCCGGGAGGCGGAGCTTGCAGTGAGCTGAGATCTGGCCACTGCACTCCAGCCTGGGCGACAGAGCGAGACTCCCTCTCAAAAAAAAAAAAAAAAAAAAAAACGTGCTACACAAATTTAACATGTGAAAGACCAAGCCCGGACAGAAGCAGCCAACTCAAAACACAAAGACCCAGTACGGCTCCTAAAACCACGTGTGATGAAGAATTTTTAAAGCATCACTACAAAATATAGTGTATCAATGCTATAATTAAGAATTGCATGATGATCCTTGAAGAACTCAAGTCATCACAATGTAGACTCACATACACCAGCTAGCCAAAAGGGCATTAATGATATTATCTATATACTACGCATCTTTGCAAATTCCCTGGACACAATACACACTTAGTGAGCATTTGTTAAATGGAACGATCCTCTGGCCCATGATTAAGTTCTCAACATGCAGTAAATTACATTGACAGGAGGTGTTCCTTTCGGTGAGACTGGGAATTAGAGGCCTAGAGTCATTCCCCAATCTAGCTGTGTGTGGGATTCGTTACCAGGTTTAAAAGAAAGAGTACAGATTATGAAAGGAACTCCTGGAAATTCCGAGGCAGTAGCTCTATGTTGAAGCCTGAGAGTCCACATTCTTAAAACTTAGCAGGTAATTCGGAAGAGAAGCTAGACCACTTCCCTGGAAAGTCAAGTCTGAGTCACACTAATTCTGCCACTCATCTCTCCCAGGACATGAATGCTTATGAGGTACTGGGGTGACAGCACTTACATACTCAAACAGGATATTTCTGTTTAAGTAAAATAATTTAACATAAAAATGAAAAGCTTTAAGAAATCACCATCAAAACCAAAATTCAACTAATGGCTTGTAATTTTACACTTAGAGTAAAATGCAAATTCCTACTTATAATAAGCTTTCCTAAAATCAAACTTTTTCTATTTGGTATAAATTTAAAATCAAAATTTCAAAAAAGATAATTGCCAATTTTAATTTATGTGCAATATATTGGAGCAATATTTACCATTCAATCTTTTAGAAGAAAATATTAGAAGATTATATAATTGCCGCTGAATAGTAAATTGATATGCCTAATTTATTTTAGGAATGCTGTTTTCAGGGTTTAAGGTACTGATTATAAAAGTAATTAACAAAAACTGTAGGTATAGGCTATACATACTATCCCAGTATTTATAAAGAATCTAAACTAGTAAAACATGAGAAAATTTTTTTTGTTTTGGAAGACAGAGGCTCTGGCCTCTGCTGCCCAGGCTGGAGTACAGTGGCGTGAGTCTCGGCTCACCTGCAAGCTCTGCCTCCAGGTCACGAACATTCCCCTGCTCTAGCTCTTCCAAAGTAAGCTGGACTACAGGTGCCCGCCACCTATGCCTGGCTAATTTTTCGTATTTTAGTAGAACGGGGTTTCACCTTGTTCAGACACAGAGATTGGTCTGGTCTCCTGACCTCGTGATCCGTCCTAGCCTCGGCCTCCCAAAGTGCTGGATTGACAGGCGGCCACCACTCCGGCCCAAGACTAAAATTTTAAAAGGCTGAGAGAACAGGGTAATTAGGTTCACACAGAATCAGCCCAACACGAACCAATAATAGCATGAAGAACCGTTTTAATAAATAGCACACAGGAAAATTAAATAGAATAAATGGAGAGTTGCTTATCAAGATTTTCCTATTTCAAATTCACAAACAGAACTATCTGTTATCCAAATAATTACAACACTTAGAATACACACACTTGAGACAACAAATATATGAGAGGCTAAAAATTGGAATTTGGAGTGACTGTTGAAACATTAAAATGAAGGTGCCAAGATATCCCTAACCTTTGAGTCTTAATAGAATCACAGAAACATAAAGCTGAATTTAAGAACCACTGTCAGAAAACGGTAAATGTAAATGACCAAAAAACATTAGAAAAAGTGCTGATAGGCTGTTTTAATTGTTTATTTATATGATTTTAATAAAAAACCAATCTAAAGCATTTATTGTCATCTGGTATATAATATATATAAGATAAAATGAACCATCTGACAGACATTTTAAACTATACCCCAACAAAGGACATCTAAAAAACAATTTCTCAATAGTTTCACACTACTTGATCATTCCTGGTTAGAGACCGATATTTTGATGAGAATCGATCGCCTATTAGCACGATCTTGACCCCAGGGGTTTTCTTGCTTTGTTTCCGAATGAAACTCTCTGCATCATCTGATACGAGTTCACAGACTCGTCAAAAACCAATGATACGGCCCACTCTATCAGCATATTCACATTGCTCATAGAGTCAGATTCCGAAATAACCACGAGATCTATTTTGCAAGTATCTGAAAGATGAAGGCAAGGCTATTGGCTACTCCACTTTCTGCAGCTTTTTGGTCCTGCGGCCACAGTGCACATGGTGGAAGCCACAAAGACATACAACTTAGACCACACACGTTAAGCCACCTTCTGGAATTATGATATGCTGCTTTAGGACACTTTCCAGTCTCAGAGTAATTCTAATAAGAGCATGTCTATCATATCATCCCTTCCGATTCAAACTCATCCTGATGGCGATCCAACGAGAGGATTCTTTATAAAGGAGTAGGCCCCATATTATCTCACCTCCAAACCCATAGCCAGACTGGGCAAATTGGAGGCAAACAGAACAATAACGATGTAAGGTAAACCAACCATCTCTACAGATCATGATCAGCAATACCTAAAAACTCGTGATCATAAGAGAAACCAAAAAAGATAGCTAGAGCTTATTCAAATATATCATGCTTTTTGGATAATAGAATTAAATTGTGGGCAAAAAAGATAAGCTGAGTTTATAATTAAATGCATCTTTTGAGAATTTAGGATCAAGACAGTGGGGTGATTCATAGCAGGCAGAAGCCCAATAAGGGTACATCTGAGAATTATCATATAATGATGATCTGTGAAGGATACTAAGAGTGCAAACAAGATGCCCACTGTTCATCCAGTATACATGATACAAAACAGGTAAATGGAGCAGGCATGGAGAAAGGCGAAGGCCATACTCGCCGCGCCCCACAGATACCGAACGCCCCCAACACCTTGTTTTCTGTTTCCTATTCCAATTTCTTTTTTTTTTTTCTGATGGAGTCTCACTCTGTCACCCAGGCTGGAGTGCATGTGCAATGCTCAGCTCACTGCTCAGCTCGCCTCCGTGTTGAAGCAATTCTCACTGCTCTCAGCCTCCAGAGCTGCTGGGATCAGGCACATGCCATCCACACCTGGCTATTTTGGGTATTTTCAGCAGAGACAGGATTGTCACACATTGGCCAGTGCTGATAATTCCAATTTCTAATATATAGCTCGTCCAACTGTTAAAGTTGGCTTCCTTCCTTGGATTATTCATAGGGACCTACCATGGGGTGGATAGGTTCGTTTGTATAAATCTTTCTGAGCTAGCATGAGTGGGGTCTCTGTTAACTTGGTAACCTGAAGAGCCCAAAGTGAGAGCACAATGACATTATTTCTGAACCAGAATAAATTCCACGCGCTCTGAGGATACCCATTTGTGTGCTATTATGTATTAAGCAATAATCAGCATGTAGGAAACAACACAGGCAACTTAGCATCAGCTTTGTGAGATGATTTTTTATACAAGTACTTACGTAATATACCTTTAAAATGATCCTTACGCAGCGATTTTCCATTTTATTTCCTAGTTTCTTTACAAATGAAAGGAGGGAAATAAGGGTCACAATGGAAGGCACCTTCCAAAGGATAATATGCACCTGCTTTTACAACACCTAATTCTAGCATTCACTACCTGGAGTCTATAATTTGCAGATGTGTAAAGGTAGATATTAAATGTGCTAAATAAGCAAGCAGGAGGCATGCCTTCAGTGTTCTTGCAATTCAAGTAATGCGTACGCAGATGCACTCCATTTTTATACTTGATACAACTGTCTAGTCAGAAAATAGAAATAGTTGTCTCTACTTCTTCTATCATAGTTTTCTGTAATCTGTCTCAGAGATCTAAGGTGCGGTAGTGGACCTTAACACTTACTTTGTTGTTCTTGTTGTTGTTTGTTTGTACTGTTTTGTTTGAGACGGAGTTTCCTTTGTTGCTCAGGCTGGAGTGTAATGGTCAATCTCTGGCTCACTGTTAACCTCCATGTCCCGGGTCAAGCGATTCTCCTGCTCAGCCTCTCTGAGTAGCTGGGATTACAAGGCGTGTGCCTCACCATGACCCATCTAACTTTTGTATTTTAGTAGTAGATGGGTTCACCATGTTGGTCTCAGGGTGGTCTCGAACTCCTGACCTCAGGTCACTCCCGCCGCCGTGACCTCTCCAATAGTGTTGGGATTACAGGTGTGAGCTACCTATCTCGCCCACCATGTATTAACCTACAAACACACATGTGGTGCCTACAAAGAGCTCACACACAGTATGTCCCACACAGGGTTCATTTGGGCTGGACATCCCGACCTAATCATCAAACCATGTAGGATCTTCACAGCTAAAAAAATCATTCAAGGTAGGGCTGTCCATTAATCACCCAGAGCTTACTCTTTGCAACTCCACTGCGAAACAAAAGGAAGGAAATAAAAGATTAGCTATAGAGGATTCTGAGTTAAAGATTAACCAAGAAATCTCAGAGATAGTGGATGAAGGTAAAAAGCCAGGGTGAAAATATCAACTAGAACTCCTAAAAAGAGGAAGGCAATAGTAAGCCTTCACTAGAGTCAAAAGAAGCTGACATCCATCTTCTTCTTTCCTTGCAACACTTGGCAGGGATTGGTAAGAGCTGGTGAGGCCTGGGCCTCTTGAGACTTTTCTGATGGTCTCTGGGGCATTTGGGGATGGAGACTCCAGTGCCTTTTGCTAGAAGACACAGAAGAAATTTCAGTGCCTTTCGACCTTTGGGTGCTCTTGTGGCCTTCTTATTCCTCTCAGTCTTACTCGGACTAAGAAATAGCTTCGCATAAATATTTGATGTCTCAAAAATTAAGAGAAAGGGTCATCAGAAATGAAGCAGACAGTTCAGCTGGAGACATGTGGGCTTGGTCTACAAGTGAATAAAGAGGCCTGCAGGTTCCTTCTACCGCGCCCCCCTTGCGCTGCCCACTTCTTGCCAGGGTAGAAAAAGTAACTGATAGAAGCGCCAACATCCCCCCAACTCCGCGGAATAAAGGTACTGCACACTCTGCTGGACAAGCACCTCTGAATATACCACGACGTAATGGTCACTCCCACAGAATTCAAACACCCGGACCGCCCACACTCACACCCATTGATCGCGAGCAGCAGCGATCCCCGAGGCTTCTACCCATGCGGGCTACCCGAATTCAGCCAGGCAAGGGCTGCTGCCTGCTGATGGGCATTACGTGGGCTGGACGATAGAGAATACGCACAAATAGCTTATGGAATTTCACGGAGACAAAGATCTAGACACACATTTCCTTAGTCAGCTGGCCACGCTATCTACTAAATTCTGATATGAGTTCAGTGTATACAACAAATGTTCTCACTAAATCCATGGAAAATGCGCGTAATTTTTCATCTCCTCTTCCTCTCTTTTCGCACATTTTCTCGAACTTTCTTTGATGAGCCACTCTTATTATTTCTCTCGCGCTCTCTCGCCTAGCTTCTTAACTGTCGCCAAAACTGGGAAAACGGAAGTTGGATGTATTAACAGATAATGTTGGTAACCGCGCGCACCCTCACTCCTCTCGCTCTCTCCCTCCTCAAACATAACTTTAAAATGCACATTTGAACATACAATTTATTTCTCTGTCAATATATTCATATAAGGCCTTTCCTTTGAATGTGGATCAGTTTGGGGTTCCAGTTCGTCTTTCTTGGATGAAGAACATCACTTACATCTATGAATTCTAATTCCTATTTCTTTAAAGTATAATAAACTTAAAGATACTTGTGAAGCAACCTGGGTATGAATTCCAGTTAAGATTTTTACTCTGTGTTGCCATGTAATCTAATCGTTTTCTTACTCACAGTCATTTCATAACATTTTTAAGAGTCCTTCCAAAGCATTCAACTTGGTTTTAACAGAAATAAGTCTCTTTTATGTATGTATATTTCTTCAGTTTACGTAACATTTAAATAAATTATATAGTCACAACAGTGATCCTGTTGTGAACCAATGGCTTGGGTACAAATAAGTTACCCTTAGTAAGCATGCACCTCACCAGGTGGAAGCAGAAGTACAAAAGCATTCCAGAAAATGCATATAAGCCAAGAGTATTTAGTGTGCTGTGGGTATGGTATCCGTCATTTATGAAGGGAATGAAGGATGTCAGAAAGTTGATTGTGTGGCTGCTGCTTTAGAGGGTTATACACTTTCAGAATCTGAAACCAACTCCACTGTTTTTTGTCCTTAAGGGAAGATGCTGTTGAGAGATGAAAAAACATGGTTTGAGAGAAGTGTGGGGAATGGGGAGCGTGCCAGCCCTTCCTGCTTACCCCATGAGTGTGGGGGTGGGATTTGTATGTGTGTACATGTCCATGCGTGTGTGTGTGTGTGTGTGTGTGTGTGTGTGTGTGTGTGTGTTGGAGGAAGGGGGATTTTGAGTCACAGAAGGGCACAAGAAGTGACTTATTGTATAGGGCTTCACTAGGAACTCCAAGCTTTAATTATGCCAGTGAGCGGCAGGAATGATTAAATAAGAAGAAGCAGTAAACTCTGTTCACAGTACAATAATGGGTATAATATAGTTCATAAGGGCAGGAGAAAGACTGAAGATAAAGCTGTGGGTACAGGAAGAAGGAAGAAAAAGGAGGGGACTGTGGCTCAGGGTCAAAATTGTGACTAAAAGGAACAAAGCAAACAGGAGGCTATGAGGTAGACGTTGGCATAAACTTCCAGTGCTTTTCTTTCAAATACGTATTGAACTATTCTTCATATAATCTTCAGCTACTTTTTGGTACAAAACTTCTGACCCTAAGAGGAGTGATGCAAAAGCATATAAGAATAATTCCAGACCTTTAGAAATGGACACCCTAGTTAGAGAGAGACAAACAGGCCGGGCACAGTGGCTCATGCCTGTATTCCCAGCACTTTGGGAGGCTGAGGTGGGAGGATCACCTGAGGTCAGGAGTTCAAGACCAGCGTGGCCAACATGGTGAAACCTCATCTCTACAAAAATACAAAAATTAGCTGGGCATGATGGCGGGTGCCTGTAATTCCAGCTACTTGGGAGGCTAAGGCAGGAGAATTGCTTGCCTTAGAATTGCAGTGAGCCAAGATCGTTCCATTGCACTCCAGCCTGGGCAACACAGCAAGACTCCGTCTCAAAAAAAAAAAAAAAAAAAAAAA
>NW_016829846.1:344860-363616 GCF_001698545.2 Rhinopithecus bieti | reverse complement strand
TCCCAAAGTGCTGGGATTACAGGCTTGAGCCACCGCGCCCGGCTATGCCACATAAATTCTAAAGCCAGATGTGAACAACAGAAAGATGTTTAAACTTTATAGACATGTGAATTCAACCTAATTTTATGACAAGAATTTGGATTCTCTGAAATTTTCAGATAACAGTGGCAATCAGAATCTTACTTAAAGGTTTACTGTTTGAGACAGAACTACAAATGAAACTCTAATCAATAAAGTAGAAACTCACATTTTGAGTATTACCAATTATGCATCTTTCCTGAACTGCCTAGAAAGAACATTTCATCTGGATCAAGTGGCTTGGGCCCAGAGTGACCTGATGAATCAGCAGACTGCACTGCAAAATAACCCTATTGACAAGTTGCCTCAAATAAACCACGATCCGATTTGTAATGTAATCAATACCATTACAACGGTCTCCTTACCTTTCACCACATCCGCCACATTACAGGTGGGATCGATACTTCCTATGTGTTTAGGATGAACAGGATTAGTGTCACCCCCAAACAGAAGTGCTAGATGAACACAAAAGGAAAGGGAGGGGATTAAAACACAGCAGGCTGGGATGGTCACGCAGGGAAATACAGGGGCTTATGTTTAGAAAGGATCTCTTACTTGTAAAAATCATTTTAGCATCCACAGCAACTTAGAGCAATGGAATACACGCAATTGATGGGTGAGCAACTCTTATTGGTCAATGAAGGAGGAGGATGTGCTTTAAGGTCTGTCAGCTGCAGCCAGCAGGTTTTAAAGTAGTGACGTGTGCCAGGTGCCCAACCCGTTCTTCCTCTCCCAACGTGACATGGATGAAGAAACTTACTTTCATCCTTAGTCAAGTATACCCAGCTTCTTAGTACTACTCCAGACACTTATTCCTACTTTCTTTAAATATTTAGAACACGTAGTCTATACCATTTAGACAAGCCTGTAAAATATCTTTGCTGGCAGCATTTCAGATGCCTCCCCCAAGAAGATTATGTTTCAATGTTGTGTACACAAACAATACTTGTTCAAGTATTTTTAAAAATACACTCAGATAATTTCACAATATACAAGATTTGCAAAATTTTGTTTCTGAATAAAAGTCAAAATAAGCCCCAAAGAAAAAAGCAATCTGCATCCAAATATTTATAGGTGTTATTTTAAACGAAGCAAAATTGTGACTAACAAAAGAAGGATGCCTAAATAAAATCGGGGAGATTTTAAACTATGAAAAATGATAAATACAGGCATTAGGCCAATTAATAAAGTTCCAACTGATTAAGGTGAAGAAAAACAGAGGTGTGTAGGCTTAACTAATGACCTAAAAACATGCACATATATGTGTGTACACGTGTATTTAGATCAGAAAGCAATTGGAGTTATCTAAGTATTTAGTTGAAGAGTATTTAGGCTCTTTTATTCCTGTAAATTGTCATACATTTCCATTTTGAGGATATACATTTAATATAAAGTCACATTTAATAGTTGTGTAACATTCACTTATCCAAATAAATCAAATTAGTAAAATAAAGACACTTTGTCCACTTTGTAATGCAGCAAACAGGGTGAATTATGCTCTAGACATGTGGATGCATTTCCTTAAGGATTATAAAATCAGCCAAAGAGACAGTGCTGAAGATAAGCCAAAAAGTTTTTTGTGTGTAGGGAATTTTAGTTGTTTTTTTCATATCTGCTTAGTACCCTAAAGAGCAGACTAAAACTCTCAGTACGGGATTATGGGCTGACAGTATGGCTTAATCTGACTTCACTGATCACTGTGAAATAAAGAACTGATGGCTCCTACACCAACATCCAATTCAATATTCCCAGTGTTAATGTTTTTAAAACTAAAAAGGAAAACACATAACATCCGGGATAAAGAAAAGAATACAATCTGAGATACATAAAAGTATTCAGAGATGAAGGCCTGGCTGCCATGAAGGGCGGTCCCCCATCCCCATCAGGACTGTATCGGCAGAGACTTTAAAGGTACGCAGTGGTCCTGTCTCTAATGTGAGCCTCATAAAACCTTTCAAAATTTCTTTTAACCAAGAATACAAATTAATAGCTTTTAATGGCTAGGATTCACTTAGGAAAACTAAACTAGAAATGAAATTTCTACAACCAAAAATGCAAGTCAGTAAATTAACAACAGGAAAACATTTGGGAGAAATCACTATGGTTACCTTTTCAAAACTGGACCAAGAAACCCCAACTTACTGTGCTGATTAATAAGCATGCGGAACGAGATGCGGTTGGTATAAAACCGATCCAGAAAATATTGGATGTTAGTGCTAATGAAAGGATCAAACCCAAACTTCTCCTTGTATTCAATCACTCCTTGCGCCATTGTAGGAACCACATCATTGTGTCTATTTCTGACTTTAATCAGAACTTGTAGAAAGCTGTGTGAGAGGGAAACAAAACATGGTCAGTCTTAATATCTCATGGGCTGATGCAGACTTCCCAGCTCTGTCCCCAGACTAGTTGTCTGCTGGTATTTTTATAAGTAAAGACATTATTCTTACTGCATACAACAAGGAACCACTCACAAGAAACTAAAAGTATGAGCCAAGTATTTCTACAGAAACCCTTCTTTCAGAGGTGCAAAAAGTAAAAGGTTCTAGTACAGAAAAAAAATGCTCAGATACACTTTTAGGAATCCACTGACTTTTTGGATAAGTGATTACATATAAATACAGGTTCTATAAAAGTTGAATAAAGAATTGCAGAACATATCAATATTTCTTCTGAGAACATGAGGACAATCCCCCAAAATCTCCAAGGATTGATTAATGGAATCTCAAAGCAATAGCTTCCATGAATAAAGAAATAACATCACACTGTTTTTTGGGTTTTGTTTGTTTGTTTGACAGAGTCTCACTCTGTCGCCCAGGCTGAAGTACAGTGGTACGATCTCGGTTCACTGCAACCTCCGCCTCCCAGGTTCAAGCAATTCTTCTACCTCAGCCTCCCGAGTAGCTGAGACTACGGGTGTACGCCACCATGCCTGGCTAATTTTCATATTTTTAGTAGAGACGGGATTTCACCATATTGGCCAGACGGGTCTTGAACTCCTGACCTCGTGATCCGCCCGCCTTGGCCTCCCGAAGTGTCTCATACACACAATTGAAGAGTAAAATTTGGAAATAAATATCTTGCAGCAGTAAAATATAGTGATGAAATGCAGATAGAACACAGGCAATTCAACTATTCAAGTATCTGGCATATTATTGTAAATATGCATAGGGGAAAATACATTAAGAATGGTAGAAGACAAGTCAGTCGATGGAACTAAACAAAAAGTTTAGAACTAGGCCCATGAGTGAGTGAGTATGTATATATAAAAATTGAGCATATTGAGAAAGTGACATTGCAAATCAGTAGGTAAACAATCAAACTAATAATCAAGTTAACTGGAACAGTGGGCTAACAATTTAAGTCACATCCTAATTGCAAGACTTAAACCAAATACTGGATTAAAAATGTAAAAGGATGAAATCACAGAAATGATAACAGAAAAATCAGGTGAATAAGTATATAATCTTGGGATAAGGAGGGCTGTTCTAAGCTTAATACCAAAGGTAGAAACAAATAATATGAAGAAACAAATGATATGACTGTAGAATTTTAGCAATCCTATAGGGACACACATTAATAAATTAAGTGGAAAAAAAAAAAAAAAAAAACTTAAGAAAAGGAAAAAACTAGCACCCCATCAGAAAACTAGGCAAAGGATCTGCTATCGTTGCAAAATTTACCAAAGAAGAAGCACAAATGCCAATAACTTCACCCTTACAAATAAGAAAAGCAAATTAAAACAATGTGATATTTATTATTCTCCATGTATCAGCATCAGTTAGAGTTTGGGGCTTAACTGAGGCACTTCTCAGGACAATTAACAACATACAGCAAAAGCCCAAAGAAAATAATTCCACTTCCAGGAATTGATCCTAGGAAAATAACTGGACAAAGTAAACAGCTGTTTGTGTGTTTATTTATTTATTTATGAGACAGAGTCTCGCTCTGTTGCCCAGGCTAGAGTGCAGTGGCACAATCTTGGCTCACTGCAACCTCTGCCTCCCGGGTTCGGCCAACTGTCTTGCAGCCTCCCAAGTACCTGGGATTACAGGTGCCTGCCATCATGCCTGGCTAATTTTCATATTTTTAGTAGAGACAGGGTTTTACCATGTTGCTCAGGCTGGTCTCAAACTCCTGGCCTCAGGTGATCTGACCGCCTTGGCCTCCCAAAGTGCTGGTATAACAGGCGTGAGCCACCGTGCCCAGCCAACAGATATATTTAAAAGTTGTTCTTTAAAGCATTGTTTATAGTAGCACGAAAACTACAAACCAGTCTAAAATCTAGTGATAGATGATCAAATCGCATGAACTATCTGAAGATGGACTATTAACATGAATATTATGACACTATTAATAATGGCGTAGATCTACAATGTTGACACTTGTTATGTTTGAAAAAATAGTTTACACATATAAATATATGCATGCCTAGGGAAAAGCATGGAAGAAAGGAAAATAGTAATATTTGTTGTCCCCTGGTAGTAGAAATTTGAGGCGGCTTTTTTTTTTTTTTTTTTACTTATCTGAATAGTCTTATTTTTCTGAATGATGAAATATTTCTGTAACAAATAACATACATACAATGACAATAAAGATGTAAAACTCTGAAATTAGGCCATCATTATTCACAAAAAATTTTATAATGGACAATTTGTCCTTTATGTGATACTCATTGCAATGTATTTGTAAGTTAAATATTACTAAAGTGAAACGATTCATTATAGTAGAGAAGTGCCTCAACTTATCTGAAGTGGGGAGACTTACCTCAATGGCTCAATGCTCAGAATTCTCCTCTAATCTTCCGGGCTCTTCTAAACTGTATCATAAATGATCAACATGCTTGTCCTCTAAGCTACTTTTGCTTTACTAAAATGATTTCCCTGCTGGTGATCCCATACAACCTCTTGGTAAACAGAAAAAGCTGCTACCATGGTACTCGCTCACCTTTCACTCCTTCCTTCACCAAGAACATCATACTTCTCAAATGCCAACTATCGCAACTAGCCACATGAACCTAGGCAAGTTACAAAACTCACAGAGTGAGAGCTCAGCTATTATTGCGATGGTCAAGCACACACTGGATTAAGCACTGACAGTTTGCAAAGCAGGCTCATGGCCATAAATCGCATCTGATAACCTGTTCCAGAAACTGAGACGGGACGGGAAAAACACAGCAGAAATTTAATATCATGTATAGTCGTCTCTCAGTATCCATAGGGGACTGGTTCCAGGATCCCCGAAGATACCCAGATCCTCAGATGCTCAAGTCCCTTGTCTAAAACAGTGTATACAGCCTACTCACATCCTCTCTGATACTTTAAATCATTTCTAGACTAGTTATAATACCTGATACAATCTAAATGCGATTTAAACNTGTGGAACCTGCCACTATACTTCTACAAATCTGTTCTAAAATCTGGAGCTAGAGTGGTCAGCCCTAGGTTTTCGGATTTCCACCAAACGATTACCAGCTAACGACTTTTGAGAAAACAAAGCTCCTGGACTGAATTCATTTAATACTGATCGCTTAAATGACAGCAGTGGCTTATATCAAGGAAAACGCTACATCTGGGGCTCTAACCCAATGCTTCCCCGCCTTCCACATTTCACAGATTCATTAGACAAAACACCCAACAAAGTATAAAATAGGTGAGGGCTTTTGTTTTTCCTTTGAATTTTAGTTTACAACTAGACTAGAACTAGCTACTCATGGCTCAAACGAAAACATAACTTATAGGTCCAGCTTTGCTATGAATGGTCACAATCTTGGGCAAGTCACTTCACATCTCTGACCTCAGTTTCCTTATCTGTGGATTGAGAGGACTGGGTTAAATGCCTCCAAGGTTGCTTGTATAACATGGTATTTTCCTAGTTCTTCTTATGGAACATCTATTAAGTCAGGTGTTCAGTCTCACAACTATGTGGACTAGCTTATACTTAGAAATTCCTCAGTACAACAGGCCTACCATATGCATCCACTCACATATACACGAAACAGGAAGAAATTAATGTGAAAGGGATATTTAATTTCTCTTGGAGGGGAAAACATACTCACAGCTAGAGTTAGTGTTCCTGGGATAAATAAAAATGAGAAACAGAAATATCTCATCGGCATAATTTGCCAGTCTGTGCATAATGGGAGCAATACAATAGAATTCAGGTTGCTATATAAAAAACGTACTCTTTTATGCCTCTCCAAAACAAAACCACTACAGTTTTTGAGCTCAAATGTAATATCCTGTTGAAATTTTTTTTTAATTGTAAAGGATTGAGTAGATAAATTCATGTATATACAAAGGCCACTGCATTCTTAAAACTACCACTAGATGGAACATTTACTGCAGTATTCATAGTGAGTGCCCAGTTCACCTTGGGTAAAGGTATTAAGAATTAGATCATAAAAGCAAAACTGAAAGTGTCATTATTACTTTTGTATTGTGTTACATTCTTAACTCAAATTAAAAAAAAAACTCAATGTTGAGTCATTACTCATTAAGAAAATGAACGCTTTTGTCCACATCATACTCCTTGAGTCTTAATGACTTGAATTATATTTACCAAAATCTTTCTTACCTAGATATTTTTACTTTCAGGTAAGTGGTACCATACTTACTTATCCAAGACCTGTGGATCCTCAGGGCTCTTATTTTCATATTCTAAAAGTTCAAGAAAACTCTGCATATACCTAAAAGGAAAAAAAAAAAGAAAAGAAGAGTTACTGTGTTAGTCGCCTGCCCAGCATCCACCCCTCCTCTCCCTCTTCCTAAGAACACTCCAAATTTTCACTTAGGTCTCCATCCCATCCCCATCCCCCATGTGGCTCAAGTGTATCAGGGAAGCCGGTGCCTCCAAAGATCCTGCGTGGTCCCATTTTTCTCTGGGCAATCCTACTTCTCTTGTCACTAATTATTCATTAGCCCAATAGTTTAGGTCTAAGTCTATCACTGTGTGCATTCTCCTGAACACAGGGAATGGCTCAGGAAGGACATACTGTCTCAATTCAGGCTAGTAAAATGACAGAAAAGACTCGCTGGAGGACTCTGGCAGAGAAACCAACCTGTTCTGCTTTTGTACAGTGTGCTGTGTGGATTGGAAGCCTGGAACTGCTGCAGCTATCCTGCCACCAGGAGGGATTCCAGTCTGAAAACGAAGCCAACGCCATCGAAAGCAGGGCTTCGACAGCTTCGTGAATCTCTGAATCAAACCAACACCAAAAGCTTACCCTACGGCTGGACCTTCTAGTGACATGAGCCAGGTTCAGTTTCATTTTCTCTACTTACAAACAGACACATCCTAACTTATATATCAAGTCTATAGTTTGATTATCAAAAAGGTACATACACATTTTAAGAAGCACATGTGTGATGCTGAAGTGCCTGCCAAGAACTTAGAAACTAGACGTGAAGAAGTTAAATTAATTTCATCAATACTTAATGGGGGAGGAAGAATGCCAATTAAACCCTCAGAAACAGTTTCTGGATTAAGAATAGCTCCATATCTCAATCAGGGCCAGTATAAGAAACAGTCTGTCCAACATTAAGATCTGGAGAACATAGAAAAATGACATCTGGAGAGGCCCATTAGTGCAGTAGCTATATCAAGCCAGGATCTGTTGGATCTCGTGGAGATTCAGATATTCCAATTAGAGATATGTGATCTCTATTTGGGGTTTTAACATGTCCTGAAAGAATTATCCCTTTATTCTAATAATTTCTAACCATTAACTGCCACTAATCCTATTATCTACACCTTTGGATAGAGGATGAGGACACTCCAATAACTAAAAATGACTGTTACACATATAAATACTCCAATGAGAATGCCACTTGATTCATCAGCCTCATGTGAACTTTGGACAATGCATTTGATACTAATGAATGTTCATCACTGGACATATTTTTTAAAAGTCTCTGGAAGCCAAGCGTGTTAGCTCACGCCTGTAATCCCAGCACTTTGGGAGGCTGAGGCGGATGGATCACTTGAGGCCAGGAGTTCAAGACCAGTCTGGCCAACATGGCGAAACCCCATCTCTACTAAAAATACAAAAAATTAGCTGGGCATGGTGGCACATGCCTGTAGTCCCAGCTACTCGGGAGGCTGAGGCAGGAGAATCGCTTGAACCCAGGAGGCAGAGGTTGCGGTGAGCCGAGGTTGTGCCACTGCACTCCAGTCTGGGAAACTGAGCAAGACTCCATCTCAAAAAAATAAAAATAAATAAATAAATAAAAGTCTCTGGGCACATAAGGCTATGGGTTAGATATTGTTAAAATCACTGGGTCAAAACACCAAGAGGTCAAAGCCAGCCAGCCCCAGTGATGCCCTCTGCCCTGCCACACGCAAGCAAGCTAGGTAGGCATCCTGTCCTTTCCAAAGGGTATAGTTGAAGAAAGTCATAAATAGAAGGGAGCCAAAGATTATTCTGAGGTTCCCAGCCTGACAGTCAAGAGAGCAAGGAGGACATACTGTGACCAAGGGGACAGTGGTGGGGTTCACAGCCCATTATGCATAAGATTCATTTTTAAAAGGAAAAAATGGCAGTGAAACACAATGCATGATCCTGAAGTGGATTCCTAAATCAGGAGGAGAAATTGAAAAAAAAAAAAAAAAAAAATAGGCAATTTTAAAAGTATTACCCAAAAAAGAGGGGAAAAAAAAAAAAAAAAAAAAAAAAAAAAAAAAAAAAAAAAGAGATGGGGGTAGTATCACAACAATTAGTAAAGTGAGAACAAGTTCTACATATTAGAAGACATTACTGTATCAATGTTAAATTTCCCAAATTTGATGATCACATTGTGGTTTTCTAAGACCTGTTCCAATGAAATACACGCTAAAGTATTCACGGCAGAGGGGCATGATGTAGACATCGTGTATGTGTACCACATATGGGTGTGTGTGCCATATACAGACATAGATATATGCATGTGTGTGTGCACGTGTGTGTGTGTGTATGCAGAGAGTGAGACAGAAAGAGAGAATATGAATGACAATGGTAGAACGTGGTCAAATGTTAACAATGTTAACAATTAGTGAATCTACGTGACAGTATATGGGAATTCTTTCTACCAGTTTTGCAACCCTTCTGTTAAGTAGGAAAGTATTTCAAAATAGAATGTTTAAGAAACAAGAAGGAAGAAATGGCATGCATTTGTTTGGAAGGGATATGGAAAAGGAACAGTTAAAAGACAAAAACCAAACAACGGAGTTGACATAGCAATTTGTTCGAGCCTATACTTTGTCAGTATAATACAATACATTTAAGTACATTTGGTCTTTGTCCCTGCTTCCTGGCACAGAGCTCCCAAAACCCTTGGAACTTTCTGAGTGATAGGAGTGTCTTCTGCTATCCATAAAGAGCCCCCTTTGACCACACCTGAGTTCATGCTAATGTGGTGACTTAGGATGGGATCTCTAGATAGCCTCAGGATGGGGCTGGTCACCAGAAAGGCCAAGTGATTCGAGGACTAACTTTCAGCTCTACCCTCAACTTCTGGGGAGGGGAGAGGGCTGGACATTGAGCTCTATCAAAACCCTTGAATGACCATCAGAGTTTCCAGGTTGGTGAACATATGGGGGTACTGGGAGGGTGGTGTGCCCAGAGTGGGCATGGAAGCTCCATGCAGCCCCCCATACCTTGCCCTATGCATCTCTCCGATGTGGCTGTTCCCGAATTGTACCCTTTCTAATAAACCTATAAACATAGGTAAAGTATCTTCCTGAGTTCTGTGAGCCGTTCCAGCAAATTATCAAATCTGAGAGAAGGGGCGTGGAAACTCAATGTCCAGCCACTCAGTCAGAGGCACAGGTGGCCCAGGACTTGTGACTGGTGTCTGCAGTAGGGGAGATTCTTGTGGGGTTGAGCTGTAAAGCTGTGGAGTGTGCCCTGACTCCAAGCAGGTAGTGTCAGGATTGAACTGAATTGCTGGACCCAGTTGCTGTCCAGAGACTCGGAATTGGTTGTTGATGTTGGAAAGCAACACGAAAGAGCCCAGCAATTCACTTTGAAGCCCCTGACCCAGCCTGTACATAAGCAATAGTAAATGTTTAACTGTCACCACCACCAGGATCAGGGGACTTGATCCTGCCGACCTAGAATCCCCACCACAGTGGCCTCTAATTGGGATTTTATACCTTCTACTGGAAAATCTCTAATGATGGCCTTGAAGCAATAAAGAAGTCTCGTGCAAACAAGAACTTGCTGCTCTTTCTGAAACAAGCTATGGAACCAGAGCAGGATGCAAGGAACTATAATGACATCAAAGCCACGGTCACAGTCTCTTTCATTTCTCCTGCATTCCAAAGACTGCACGTCACACAGTGAGAAGCTGCTGCTTGTCTGGAAAAGATACTTGACACTGTACCTCTGAGACCACCTAATATAGTGTTTCTCAGACAATTCATTTTAACCCTATGAATTTATTATAATTAATACTATGGAGGAATGACTATTGAATGTCCATTCTCTTTCAGTAGCCCGGCCTCCACTAACCCTCTAGATGTGAGCTAATTAGTAGTTCCATTCTCCTTACATCTGTCCACACCATTCCCTTCTAAAATGCTCTCCCTGTCACCTGCAATCTGTCAGTTCCACCCACCCACCAAGGGGCAGTGCGGAACCACAGCTTGCATTTCTGTCCGCCTCTCTCTGCTCCCACAGCACTGTGCTTGCTTGAGAGGACTGACGGCATCTGACCTTCCCAATTCCTCCAACTTTCTTCACGGTGACTTCTACTTGCATTTATTTATTTATTTATTTATTTATTTATTTATTTATTATTTTTGAGATGGAGTTTTACTCTGTCGCCCAGGCTGGAGAGCACAGTGGCGTGACTTTATCTCACTGCAATCTCCGCCTCCCAGGTTCAAGTGATTCTCTTGCCTCAGCCTCCTGAGTAGCTGGGATTACAGGCGCATGCCACCATGCCTGGCTAATTTTTGTATTTTTAGTAGAGATGAGGTTTCACCATGTTGGCCAGGCTGGTCTCAAACTCCTGACCTCAAGTGATCTGCCCACCTTGGCCTTCCAAAGTGCTGGGATTACAGGTGTGAGCCACCACAGCCGCCGGCCTCTACCTTGCTTTTAAAACACAGAGTAGACCTGCAAATGTTTCTCAAACACTGTATATGCAAACCCCTTTCTAAAAACACACCACTTGCTCTTACATCCTACCATTCATTGATCTCACCCTGCTTACCTAGCGGGTAACTTTGCGTCACAAATTCAACGTCTTCAGTTAAATGACATATGCTTCAAGCATCAGAGCTATAACTGTTTTAAGTTTACGTTATACTCTGTCAAAATTTTCCCTACTTTTCATGGAGCAAATGAAGCACAGCAGGGAACTGATATTTTTCCAATCTGAAGTTCCCCTTTAAATGACTTAATTTGTTCTACAAGAAGCACTGACTTCAAGGAATGTCTTTACAAGGAAAACAAAAGGAGTAAGGTTAAGACTTGATAAAAGCAGCAAATACCCTGTCAGAAAAGTGCAATCCCACCACACACAAGAAAACTCAAGAAAGTGTCTAGTATAATGTACAAGCATTTTCATAAAACAACTTTAAAACAAACAGCACATAAAGAAAAAAAAAACTTGTCATTGCATGGAAAATCCAGCTATCCCAAATGACTCATTCCCCAGATGGGCAGTATGTGCACTTTTACAGAGAATGGTCCCGCTGCCAAATGTTCACAGCATTGTGGGAAGATCCATTTTAAGCCACATTGTTTACTTACCAACTCTGAACCAATCCCACTGAAGGGCGGTTAAGTAAATTATCCGGCAGAAGATTAACTTCTCTCATTGTGTTAGCCAGCCGCACAGGAAGTTCCTTTCGTAGAAACATATATGAAGTTTTCTCACATGCATTATCTCTCCCTATGAAGACATGAAAAATGTTCCATGATTTTATAGTCTAACAGATGGAGAAATAAAGTGCTCCCATGGTAGCACGGTTACTACTGGTTGAAAGAGAAAATTAAATAATCCTGCAGTCTCTAGTTGAATTTTTATCCTTTGAAACAGCAAGTTGAAGAAAATAATTTAATTAGCAGAGAAAAGAACATTCATTACAAGAGGCAACCTTGAAAGCAGTTTGTTTTCTTTTCTTAACACAAAACGTTCCTAGCGTTACCAGCGGCAATCTAAAAGTGACCTGGGATATAATCTGAACTTATTTTCAAATAAATACCGTGGGAAAACTGCCAAGTACAAAGGTAACAGAACATGTAAATCCACTCCCATTCATAGGGCTTTCCAGGAGGCAACGGATCCATTCCTTTCACAAATATTCACCTACTGTGTGTGCCAACTGTTTCCTAAGATTTTCCTACAGTGTGTTTCTTCAGGGACCGTAGCTCTGCCCCTCTGGGAAGTAGCCACAGACCCCAGAGACCCTGTGATTCCAGAGGAGAGGCTCTCACTGTGAGACACAGGGCTGGCATGTGCCAGAGAAACATGCCAGAGAAACTATCTCCTGGGTGTACTCAGAGGCAGAGGGATCTACCGTGCCACATTGGAGAGGGTAAGATGTGGGTTGACCATAAGGAAGGAGATCAGTGCCTTCTGGAGGCTTCCCTGAACTGGCTGTGCATAAAATTTACATAAACAAGATGCCATGAGAGGAAACATACCTGGCCACTTAAAAGAGGAAACCTGAGCTCCTTCCTCTGCTGTCATATAGCAAGAAGAGTTCTAGCATCAGACTGGCCTGCAACCCCCAGCCCTGCTGGAAACTCCATGGTGGCTGGTGGTGGAGGGCCTGATAGAAAAGGCATGAGCTTTGGAGACACAAATGTCCTCCAGCCCCAACTCCTCCATTTGCAGGATGTGAAAACTTTGGTAAGCTTCTTCACTTCTGAGTCTCAGCTGCCTTAATCTGTAAAACGGGGCTAAAACTAGTTTGTGTAAGGACTAAATGTGATACCGCGCATGGAGGCTGACACGGAGCAAGTGCTGGACAAACACTGGTCCTCCTGGTCTCCATGGTATTGAGGAGTCCATCCCATCTCCCTTGCCCTGCCTAGGCCTCTTTGCTGTTCCATATTCCCTGGAGGCTGCACAGAAATGGGCAACATCGTGGCCAGGCCCAGAGAGAGACGAGCAGAGCTCATTTAACAATTTTCTCTTCCAAACTCTCCTTATTCTTCTGTAGGTCATGAAGGCAGCAAGTCAGAGATTCAGAAGTAAATCCAATTTTCTAACACTTCCAGTCACATTCTGGTTTATTCATTTGCTCTCCCTGCCAAATAAAACTTGAAAAAAAGAACCTAGTCTAGAAAGTAATCTGCAGAACCTTTCTTCCCCACTCATCCCTGACCCACTTCTCCATTCTCAAAAAAGTTACAATAAAAGATGAAAGTCTGAAATAATCCATCCCTCATTTCCCTCATCCTAAGCGAGTATATTGAAGGCCTTTGGTAAACCTTTTAACTAATTGATGATTCACTTTTCTCCTTTGTACTTTCACTGTGATAAGTACCTTAATCCCCAAATACCCACTTCAAGTAAGAGGGGAAGGGGTGAAATGCCCCCGCAATGACCTTCCAACATCTATTCTATACACATTCATTTGGCCTTAGGCAATTAATATTTAAAATGACTCTGGTCTTTTTTTTTTTAGACGGAGTGTTGTTCTGTTGCCCAGGCTGGAGTGCAACGGCACAATCTCGACTCACTGCAACCTCTGCCTCCTGGGTTCAAGCGATTCTCCTGCCTCAGCCTCTCAAATAGCTGGGACTACAGGCACCCACCACCATGCCTGGCTAATTTTTTGTATTTTTAGTAGAGACGGGGTTTCACCATGTTAGCCAGGATGGTCTCGATCTCCTGGCCTCGTGATCTACCCACCTCAGCCTCCCAAAGTGCTGGGATTACAGGCGTAAGCCACCATGCCCAACCAGCTCTGGTCATTTTGCTTCAAACAATATAGAGACAGTCCCCAACTTAAAAACAGTTCAATTTATGATTTTTTGATTGTTTAATCTTCTGACTTTATGATGGGTTTATCTAATTATTAAGTGCTTTTTTGTTTTGAGACAGAGTCTCACTCTGTCACCCAGGTTGGAGTGCAGTGGCACGATCTCCAGTCACTGCAACCTCCACCCACTGGGTTCAAGCGATTCTCGTGCCTCAGCCTCCCAAGTAGCTGGGATTACAGGCGCCCATCACAATGCTCGGCTAGTTTTTGTGTTTTCAGTAGAGATAGGGTTTCATCATGTTGGCCAGGCTGTTCTCGAACTCCTGACCTCAAGTGATCCACCCACCTTGGCCTCCCAAAGTGCAGGCATTACAGGCATGAGCCACCATGCCTGGCCAAGTGCATTTTTCAGTTACAATATTTTTGACTTACGATATATTCATCAGGATGTAACCCCACTGTAAGACAAGGAGCATCCGTATATTATTCCTAAAAGGTTCTGTATGAATATAACTTTAACTTTAAATGCACTAAAAATGCTGCTATTTATCACAGTGAATCTCATTATAAAATGAATTCCCTATTATCTAAGTTAAAATATAAGTCTAGCTTTTCACATGCTGGGAGAAATACTTTGCATCCTGGTTAAACAGAAAGGAAATTATCTTTAAATCACAAAAGAAACATTGATGTTCTCACTGTGGGATGACAAAGACTCTCTCCTTTGACCAAACTTGAACCAGGTTCTCCTGGGTTTGCTTATTTGTTTGTTTGTTTGTTTTTGGAGACAGGGTCTCACTCTGTCACCCAGGCTGCAGTGCAGTGGCACAATCACGGTTTACTACAGCCTCAACCTCCTGGGCTCAAGTGATTCCCCCACCTCAGCCTCCCAGGTAGCTGGGACACCTGGCTAATTTTGTATTTTAGTAAAGAGGGGTTTTGCCATGTTGCCCAGGCCGGTCTCGAACTCCTGGGCTCAAGCGATCTTCCCATCTCAGCCTCCCAAAGTGCTGGGATTACAGGCGTGAGCCAGCGCATCTGGCTCTGAGTCCTCTTTTTGACTAGGCCTCGACTTTGGGTTCTATCTTGACCTGCTTAGTCCAGTCTTAGCAAAAATCCTGCTGAGTCATTTCAGTGAAAATTCCCTACCCTTGGTGTCTGATCCCCCTACCCTCGATATCTTAGCACCCTGGCCTGCCTTCAACAAGAATCCCCTCCAACCTGGACTTTTCCTCTTAGTAACTTTCCACCCGTTGACCCGCACACTGCTCCTTGGCTATAAATTTCCACTTGTCCTTGTTGCACTAGGAGTTCAGCCTGATCTCTCCCGACTACTGCAAAACTCCCATTGTAGGGGTCCCTCTTGAATAAAGCCTTCCCTACCATCTTTAACAAGTATCAGATAATTTTTTTTCTTTTCTTTTTCTCTCCTTTTTTTTTTGGAGACAGGGTCTCACTCTGTCACCCAGGCTGGAGTGCGATGGTGCGATCTTGGCTCACTGCAAGCTCCGCCTCCCGGGTTCAAGCAATTCTCCCTGCCTCAGCCTCTGGAATAGCTGGGATTAGAGGCATCTACCACCACGCCCAGCTAATTTTTCTATTTTTAGTAGAGACAGGGTTTCACTATGTTGGCCAGGCTGGTCTTGAACTCCTGACCTCAGGTGATCTGCCCGCCTTGGCCTCCCAAACTGTTGGGATTACAGGCATGAGCCACCGCGCCTAGCCAAGTTTTTTTTTTTTTTCTTTAACAGGAAAAAGGAAGTTCTGGAATAGGGAAGAAGCAGAAGAATTCTGGTGTTAAACTGAAACTGGGAGTATCAGTATGAACTAACAATTTTTTCACAGTTATGAGTTTTTGGGGGTAATGAAAGTATACATGTTTAAATTTCCAAGTTGGCAGCCTGTTAGGAGCCACAGGATACAAGCATGAGGTGAGCAGTGAGAGCTGGCTGGCAGGCGTGAGGTGGCCACAGTCAGGTTCTCATCTCTTCTCTGAAAGTTGCAGATCTAGATGGTTTCAGAATTTAAAGGTTTTCCAATTTTAGGAAGGTAAAAAGGAGTCTATACCATACATTGTACAATATAGAGTATTAGAGAGCCACATCATAGCTGCAGTGAAATACATGAACATCTCTAGTAAGTAAGATAAAGACTATGTAATCAAGTCAGTTCAGGTCTGGTTTTGCTAGAAAATGAGTTCTGGCAGCAAATATATGAAAAAGAAATTCAATTTTCAGTTTTTTGGAGTTCAGGATTCAGAGAAAAGCCTATGGTCCTGCAGGCTGGTGATGACAAAGGTCAGGTACTGAAGTTTGATTGGGGTTTGAACCTTGACTAGAGCATTCACAAGCTTCAAGAGCAGGGGTAAGTTTCTTTACACTTCTAAACTTCATTGTAACCACCTATAAAATAAGAACAGTATCTACTTCACAGAGATTTGGTGAGGGTTAAAATGTGCTTAACATTTAAACCAGAGGCAGTGGCTCACGCATGTAATCCTAGCTACTTGGGAGGCTGAGATGGGCAGATCCCTTGAGGCCAGGAGTTTGAGACCAGCCTGGGCAATGTAGCAAGACCCCCATCTCTATAAATAAATATTTAATAAACCACAATATTTAACAGTCACATATTCTTAAAACTTAGAAAAGAGGCTAATTAAATAGAAATCACTAATGATGCTGATGATACTCAAACAGAATAGCCTGAGGCCATGGGATACACAATCGAATTGTCAGTTACTGCTTGGTCAGCCCTGAGAACCCATTCCCTAGGCTCATCTGATGATTCTGCAATAATTAAAATTCAACTACTAGGCATGGTCTAAGAGAATCAAATTTCAGGAAGCATTTTCTTCAAGATTCCTTGGATTATCAGCCTGTTATAAAACTCACGTGGAAAGAACCTTTTATCTGTCTCTGTATCCCTCATAGCACATATTATAGTGCCTCGCCTATGGTAGCTTCTCAATGATTTATTCAAAGAATAGATCATCCTTTCAGAAGTTTATTTTTTTCTTTGTTTGTTGCTGATTTTTTTTTTTTTTTTTTTTTTTTTTTTGAGACAGAGTCTCGCCGCTCTGTTGCCCAGGCCTGAGAGCTTTCCAGTTGGTGCCGATCTTGGGCTCACTGCAACCTCAGCCTCCCAGGTTCAAACGATTCTCATCCTGCCTCAGTGCCTCCCCGAGTAGCTGGGATCACAGGTGCCCATCACCACGCCCAGCTAATTTTTGTATTTTTAGTAGAGATTTCACCAAGTTGCACAGGCTGGTCTCCAACTCCTGACCTCAAGTGACCTGCCCACCTCAGCCTCCCAAAGTGCTGGGATTACAGGCATAAGCCACCGCACCTGGTCCAGAAGTTTGTGTTTTTTAAAAAGAGTAGTTGAAAAATCTCAGGTTTTGTCTCTTATATTCTACATGAAGTTTAGGGACAAATTATTTGTACTCAGATACCTTAATTATATATCAGCTTAAATAGGAGGATAAGTCTTTTTTCGTTAATTAGTTAGCCTAAAATAAGTATGAAATGCCTCATTTTATAATCTTTCTGTGCTTTCTTCATATACATTGAAAGTATCTTTCCTATGTATTAATGCCAGATATTCAGTTTAAATCAAAAGGTTCTAACAACCTTTTTTTTTTTTTAAATAATAAACTTACCAAGAAAACATTTTGGTTTTAAATGAATGTCCTCGTCAGAGGGTTCTGTTTTGATGAGTCTTCTGGTATATTGTGCATTTTCCAGTTCTGCTTTCCAATTATTTGACTTCATTTTTTCCCTACTTACTTGGCTTCTCCACATTACTTAATTTTGACTTTCTAGTTTTATTCTGCATTTCTCAATATACTTCATCTCATTCAAATTTACCAATTAAGTTTTTTCCTGGTATCAGTTCAAAGATGACAAAGGGAGCAGGTGAGGGGCCTTGGAAAATTCTGACTTAGTGGATGCAAACAGGTCATTAGACTCAAATACACTCGTGTGCATTTCTTCTGTTTTCTCCTAAGTTTGACGATCCTTTCATTCTCTTCTGTTTCTGGTTGCTTTGTTTGTTTGTTTGTTTGTTTTGAGACAGAGTCTCACTCTGTTGCCCAGGCTGGACTGCAGTGGCGCAATCTCAGCTCACTGCAACCTCCACCTCCTGGGTTCAAGCGATTCTCCTGCCTCAGTCTCCTGAGTAGCTGGGATTACAGGCATGCAACACCACACCCGGCTAATTTTATATTTTAGTAGAGACGGGGTTTCACCATGTTGGCCAGGTTGGTCTCGAACTCCTGACCTCAGGTGATCCACCCGCCTCGGCTTCCCAAAGTTCTAGGATTACAGGCGTGAGCCACTGCGCCTGGCCTCTGTTTTTTATACTTTGTCCTTTTATTGGGAAGCTGGAGACAATTACTATATTTGCAAAAGGTATGATTTGCTTTGTCTAGAAAGGTCCCATACAGCTTCACATTCACCAAGACCTAGGATGAGTAGACACAGAAATACAAATGACTTTCAATTTAATGCAGGAAGCCTTCCCGATGGTTGGACCAGGAGGTAGCCAAGAGCGTTTAGCTAGCCACCTGAGAGCAGGAGCTCACAGACATATTTCTTTATACCTGGTTTCCGTAGTGGCTGATAACCCTGGCTTGGCTTTAATCCTCTTTTCGAGTAATTTACAGGCGGCAGAAAAAATAATTATTTCTTCAGTTAATCAAGTCACCTGATAATAAGAAACTTTTTCTTTTTTATTTTTCTTTTTTATTTATTTATTTTT